>NW_017673060.1:141372-153081 GCF_001879085.1 Nicotiana attenuata | reverse complement strand
ATACCCGTTTCGAATAATGTCACTTTAATTGGAAAAACTCCCTTATATTACCCTCGGGGTGGTAAAAAAGGAGGTGTGATAGCTCTGGCGACTCAGCTGGGGATCAAAACCCAGAACTTTTGGTTCAGGGTTCAAGAATTCGAGCTTAGAATAACTGTTATAGTTGGCTTGTTTTTATCTGATTTTTACATGTTGAGCCTAATGTGCTAAATGCCGCTTTTTACCGCTTTGATATTGTTTGAACTGTATATAAATTGCTATGAAACCCTCCTCTCTCTGAGTCTTCTAAATCATCTGGGAAGTGTGCACTTCGTGCAACTTCTTTTCTGTTAGAGTCATATCCCAATTTTAGAACGAGGTTCGGACAAGTTGCAAAGCCGGTGAAGCTTCTGTATTCCCGGTACGCTGCCCCCCCCCCCCCGGCTCGAGTTGTCCGCTCGGGTAAGCCAGGTCTAGAACAATACACCCAGGGTTTTAAACCTAGCATAACAAAACCTCATGCCGGATCCCTAGTAGGAACGCTTGTTTGCATCACGTGGATTTGACTTAGGGGACTCAACACAGGGGTTGGGTCCGTCTAGGACAGGTGTACCCGAAATGAAAAGACCATCCTGATGCATTCTACTTGCTACTTGTGCATTTATTTGCTTCGGATTGCATGTTGACCGGCTTTTGAATGATGGAGAAAAATTGGAAAGTGAAAATCAATTTGAGGGCTGAGAGAGATAATTACCTGTCTTTGAAAAACCCGGTATCCAAAAAGTACCAAAACTTTGCCGAAATTTTGAAAAAAAAAGAAGAAAAGAATTTGGTTTCAAAAGTTTCATGTCTTTTCTCTATTTTTGTTATGTCAAAACTGCACGAACTACGCAAGTTTGATTCTCACCGGATGTGGGATACGTAGGCAACCCTCACCGGGTCCAACTCCATTTTTGCAAAAAATAACCCAAAAAGAACAAAATTTTTATTGTTTTGTCATAAATAAGTTAGGTAATGTCGTTCTTGCCTAAATGGCCAAACGTCCCCAAAAGGATGCCAGAAGGCTGCTTTTGCAAGAATATCCACCTTTGGTTCCTTTTTCAAATTTTTTTGCCAATTAGCGAACACATCCCTAAAATCTTCTTACCTGAGATGCTGAAGGGCCGTATTTGCAAAGGCATTCCTTGTTCTTGAAATGAAAAGTTTTTGAAAACTGATAACTTTCTCTTAAGTCAAAATGAATCATGATCTTTTAATCAATCACTCTAATAAATGTGCAGGATGAGCACAATTGAAAATGAACCCTTCACAGTTCTTGAGGAAATCCTATTACAGCTCCATATGTGGTGGAACGACTTAGGAAAAATCAGTAGAACTACTGTGGTAAAAGTTTTGGGCGGTCTTGTTGGTCTTCTGAAAATCAAACCGAGGTTGGTGTGATCGAGGCTTTGATACCGTTTTGGGACCTGACTCATAACGTGTTCCGTTTTTCTGATTTCGAGCTAACCCCCACGCTGGAAGAAATAGCGGGATATGCCGGTCTTAGTGGGAATCTCAGAAGTCGGTACGCAGTGGCGCCAAGAACAGTGACTCCTCATAAGTTTTTAGACCTGTTGAGCATCAGTTGGGAGGTTCAGGATGGAAATCTATCCAAAGGGTTTTGCACATTCTACTTCTTGTACCAGCGTTATGGCGATCCCCACGGTTTTGAGGCACCTGATACTGGCCTAACTCACTCAGGAAACAAAGATAAATGGGAAGCACGGCGGGGACTGGCTTTTGTAGTGGCATTCTTGGGTATTCTAATTTACCCGAGAAAAGATGGAAACATAGAATTGGGTCTTGTGGGAATGGCCGATGTCATGACTAAAAAAGCTAATGGCACCCTTGTTCCAATGATCTTAGCGGAGATTTATCGAGCTTTAACCATCTGCCGAGAAGGGGGAAAATTCTTTGAAGGCTGTAACATGCTCCTTCAACTTTGGATACAAGAACATCTTTGTCACCGCTTGGGGTACATGACCTACGGCATGACTTGTCTGAACTGCATTGAAGAATATGAAAACTGAGTGGTGGGTTGTGAATTTCCAGAAGGTACAGAGGCTTGGTTTGCATATTTGAGTTCTTTAACTTCAAACAACTTGAGTGGACATTCGGTTGGCTCCCAGTCACTGAAGTCATTTATATGTCAGCCGAGGTGTGCTATCTTCTCTTAATGGGCCTCCGGAGCATCCAGCCATACGCTCCGCACAAGGTGCTACACCAGCTAGGCAGGTTTCAAACTATCCCACATGATGAAGATCTGAGCCGACAAGTCATTGAGTTGGGTCCAAAAGCTGTGTTCCCAGAAGCAAAAGTTCGTCAGATTTGGAATCAGTGTAGGTTTCTAGAGCCAAAGACTCGGGTAAGGGATATATCCAAAGGCGAGCTAGAGCCTAGTTACACGACTTGGTTTGGTAAAAGGTTTCAAGTCCATCAAGAGCCCGAA
The DNA here is from genome assembly GCF_001879085.1 of Nicotiana attenuata. Lineage (NCBI taxonomy): Eukaryota > Viridiplantae > Streptophyta > Magnoliopsida > Solanales > Solanaceae > Nicotiana > Nicotiana attenuata. The sequence goes on along the minus strand of NW_017673060.1, from coordinate 150,614 downwards.
AGTCCTTCTAAAATAGCCCATGTCCAGCAATTCACTGATGAGTCACGGGAGCAATGGGATTTGTTGGAAAAAGAGACAAACTACGGAGCCACAATAAGCAAATTGGAGGGACAGATCCGCGATCTTAAATTTGACAACAGTGTACAAGCTGCTACTGATGAAGGGGAAAAGAAGAAATTGGCTCAGGAAAACAAAGCCCTTGGAGCCCAGATCCAAAAAGTGAAGATGGCTGTTGAAAATTAGGAGAGGAGCCGGGCGGATGAAAGACTCATAAATGGTCTTAGAAGGAAAATATCTGAGTACAAGGAGGACTTGGAAAAATCTGAAGGTAATCTGGCAATGCCCCAAGCACAGTTGACAAAGGCCGCAGAGGGACGGGCAGAGTTTGTACGACAATTGAAAAGGAAATATGAGGGAACAGTCACAAACTTGAAGAAAAGGCTAACTTCCCTTGAAAATGAGATGGCCAAACAAGCTAGGAACTTTAAAGCAGAAAGGGAACACTGTTATGTGTTAATGTCCCAGCTAGAGGAAGATATGCAACAACTGGAGGGTCAAAACCATCATGATGCCCAAGTGTTAGAAGCTAGGTCTCAACAAATTGGGCGTTTGCTCCAAGGAAAAGGTGTCATCAGGGAAAGGGTTAGAGCAATTGCTGACTACATCGTCACAAAGTGCCATGAATGTGAAGACATGACTCAAACCACCTTCTTCTCCGCAGTGAAGACCTTTGTTCGACAAATCATGAATGACCTGGAACGTCTTCAAGGAGACCTTGCACACAGGCCCGTGGCGAGACCGACTGATGTCTCGCTGGCCCCTGGATCGACTTTAGAAGCACTTATGTACTCTTGATTTTCATTTTGAGTCTGTATTTCAGTTTCTAGTTTTCAAGTCTGTTTTTAGTTTTAAATTCCTGGAAAAGTAGGATGGAGTCTTTTGTAATAGAAAAAGTAGAAGTTTTATTAATGAAATTTGGAAAACCCCAAAAATTGTTTCTTTATTTTGCATTTTTTTCTTGAACTACGTGATGATCTGATTCACGCAGCGTCGTGATACGTAGGCAATCCTAATCGGATCCGGTCATGTTTTTAAATATTCGGATAAAAAGGAAAAGAAGGAAAACAAGAAAAGAGAGAAAACAAGAGTAAGGGGAAAAAATGATGATAAAGTGCAAAAGAGAGAAAAGTTGAAAAGCGCGGAAAGAAAAAAAGTTGGAGAAATAAACGAAAGCCGGGATGAAACACGCAACCGTTGCAAAATATGTAGAAACACATTTAACTGTATAGGTACATCACACCCCAATGTGTGATTCCCTATGTGTTAATTGTCTCACACTAACCGGTTCGCTGTGTTTGCTATTGAGTAGGTTTTATATTAAGGTGGTTGGTTTTGTGGCAATCTGGCTTCACATCCCTACTTCACAAGATCAAAAGGAAGTGTTGAAATGTCGTCAGAGGGTCATCTACCAACAGTTCCTATCCCAAAGGATAGCCCGATCTCGACCATCCCAACTTCAGAGTCAGCTGCTGTCGAGGAAAACAGGGTTCTGCGTCTCCGCATGTTGGAAATGTGGGACGCCTGGTCCAATGGCAAGGAGCCACCGAGTACGATACCAGGTTTCCCCGAGCTACTTCCCAGGGCGAGTGGAACTTCCAACGTCCCGATAAACTACCCAAACACTCCGCTTGGATATCCTACCATCTCAGCCCACTTTGCCGGAACACCTTCTGAGGTTCGCCCCCAGGTGTTGATTTCAGGTGTGGCCTCCAACATATTCACTGCGCCACCTTCTTCAGCCACCGCACAACCCACTTTTCCAAGGCCAAACTTTGACCCATCATCCTTCACTTTTCAAGTACCATCCTTCCCACCAGAAACGGCCCAGTTCACTACCAATTCCTACCCCAACAGCCCCGGTATGAGTTTACCGAGGGACAGGAGAAAACTACAAAGAACCCCGAGCAGGAAGAAATCACTCGGAAGATGAGGAGCATGGAATAGAGCCTTAAGAATATACAAGGCTTAAGTGGTCAAAAGAGCGTATCCTATGCTGATTTGTGTATGTTCCCACATGTCCACCTACCCTTGGGTTTTAAAACTCCCAAGTTCGAGAAGTACGATGGGCATGGGGATCCCATCGCCTACCTTAAGAGGTACTGCAATCAACTGAGAGGAGCAGGTGGAAAAGAGGAGCTTCTCATGGCTTATTTTGGAGAGAGTCTAGTGGGCATTGCATCCGAGTGGTACATGGATCAGGATATATCCCGTTGGCACATTTGGGATGATCTAGCTCGGGATTTCGTCAGGCAGTTTCAGTATAACATAGACATAGCTCCCGACAGGAATTCTCTGTCGAATCTCAAGAAGAAGTCATCGGAAAGTTTCCGGGAATACGCTGTTAAATGGCGCGAACAAGCGGCCAGGGTCAAGCCCCCGATGGATGAAACAGAAATGGTGAGTGTTTTTCTACAAGCCCAAGAGGCTGACTACTTTCAGAATTTGATGTCGGTAATGGGGAAACCGTTCGCTGAGGCCATCAAGATTGGTGAGATGGTAGAGAACGGTCTAAAAACAGGGCGCATATTGAGTCAATCTGCCATAAGAGCTACGTCTCAAGCAATTCAAAGCGGGTCCGGAGGTGTAGCGAACAGAAAGAAAAAGGAAGAAGCGGCAATGGCGGCTTCAGGTCCAAGGAACCCCCGTCCACCCAGAAATTACTTCTCTCCAAGCCCCCCACAGCATTATTATCCCCACCAGGATGTGGCTTATGCTATGGCCCCCCAACCGTACGCAGTGATGAACGCCCAGCCATACGCTCGGCCACAACAACAGTTTAATCAAAACAGAGCTCCACCTCCTAGAAATAACCCTCCCCACCAAGCTCAGTATAATCCCCGACCTCCACAAAATAATTTCCCTTACAATGCCCGTGCCCGGGAGCCACCCAGGAGAACAAATTTCACGCCTATTGGTGAGTCATACTCTAGCCTTTTCCCTAAACTTGTCCAAATGGGTTTGTTGCAACCCGTACCCCAAACCAGGCAAAACCCAGAGTCGCCCTCTTACCGACCTGGTACTCGATGTGCCTACCATTCGGGAGCGGAAGGGCATGACACTGAAGACTGTTGGACCCTGAAAAGGGCGGTTGAGAATCTCATAGAGCAAAAATGGATAGTGCTGAAGGATGAAGAAATTCCTAATGTGACCAACAACCCATTACCGGCCCACAACAATGGACCTGTTATTGGGATGATTTGCGAAGATAAAGAGTTTGATCCCGCCTTGAAAGCCATCATTGCCATCGCTGATGTTGAGAAGAAACCGAAGGCTGCTGCAAAGCAAGATAAGGGGAAGAAGAAGAATGAACCCACCCCTCAAAGTGCAGAAAAGGAAGTAGAAACCAAAACTGGGGCAGTACCCCCAAAAGATGCCATTCTTTATGTTCCCCGGGGTCACAGGAAAGAACAAACAACATTGAGCCCTCCAAAAAGGTTCGAGCTGAACAGAGGACCTAAAATGTACGTGCCTAAAGGGACCTATGTGGTACGGGGGCCAGTAATTTCACCAAGGCTGAATGAGCCCGTGGTTATTGGCCGCGCACCGCAGAGGCCCATGACAGACCCCACTGTCGTCCCATGGAATTACAACAAAGCGGTAGTGACATACAAGGGAAAAGAGGTCCTGGGGGAAGCAAATGAAACTAACCCAGCTGAGAAATACCTTAACTTGGAGGATTTGAACAAAGCCAAGAAGAAGCGTTTCCCACTAAAGAAGCCTGTTAGTGCTGAGGAGGCCGAAGAATTCTTCCGTAAAATGAAAACTGCTGACTATGAGGTTATAGACCAACTCCGGAAGTCTCCTTCACAGGTCTCACTCCTGTCTCTGCTAGTGAGCTCAACCGAGCATCAGAAAGTGTTGATAAAAACCCTCAATGAAGCTTATGTTCCGATTGAAACCACTGTTGAACAACTGGAAAGGATGGCAGAAAGATTCTTCGCAATCAACCAGATCTCATTCAGCAAGAATGATTTACCCCCAGAAGGGGCTGCCCACAACAAAGCCCTTCATCTGATAGTTAAATGTGAGGGGTACTATGTGAAAAGAGTCATGCTGGATGGCGGATCCGGAGTTGATATCTGCCCTCTCTCAACTTTGCAAAGAATGGAGATTGGGACTGAGAGAATCAGGCCTAACAATGTCTGTGTGCGTGCCTTTGATGGCATCAAGAGAGACACCATAGGCGAGATCGATTTGATTTTGACTATTGGTCCTGTAGATTTCGAGGTGACGTTTCAGGTCCTAGACATGGACACTTCTTATAATTTCCTTTTGGGAAGGCCTTGGATTCACGCGGCGGGGGCCGTACCTTCCACTCTCCACCAGATGGTGAAATTTGAATATGAAGATCAGGAGATCGTGGTCCACGGAGAGGACGAGCAATCAATTTATAGTCTATCAGACCCGTCAGTCCCATGTCTTGAAGCAAGGGAAGGTAGCGAACATATAGTCTATCAGGCTTTCGAGGTTGTGGTCGCCGACCAATGTGAAGAAGGAAGCCCATGTCCTCAACCCTTTCTCTCAAATGCGTCAATTATGGTTGCCAAGGAAATGATCAGGCATGGATATAAACCCGGGAAGGGGCTCGGGACATCATTGCAAGGTATCACAGAACCTGTCACTCTGGCTGCTAGCGAGAAGTTCTTTGGTGTGGGTTTTCAGGCCACGCCGGCTGATGAAACATGGGCAAATAAGCGGAAGAACAATGGTTAGGTCTTGCCTCAGCCAATCCTGCATCTGTTTGAAACATTCGTCAAGCACAAGTACACAGAAGAGGAAGATGAGGCCTTCACGGCCGAGGAGATTGAAGAAATATGTGGGGCTATGAGACAGATGTTGTATGAGACACACATGGTTCAGCCGGGAGAAGGCTCAAGCACCGCTGAGGTGCTGTATATGGGGCCTAACGCCAAGTTGCAAAACTGGAAGGCTACTCCGTTCCCGGTCAGGCGGGAATCCCGGTAGTCCAGTTTTGCCACCTTTTCTACATCACGAGTTATTCCAAGGTGTAACTCAGATGTTTCCTTTAGTTTATTGTCTTTAAATTCCAAATGTAAACCCTGTTATCTTCAAAATTCAATGAAATGAAATCAATATTTCATCGTTCATGAATATCTCTCTTTATTCTTTCTGATTTTTGTTACTTTTTCTTATTTCTTCTTTCAGTTCTAATAATGCAGCTTTAAATAACATGACATGCTTGCGGACTTCATGCCCAGATCCAAACATGCTGTCTAATTGTGAAATATTGAATCAAGAACTGGAATACGATGAAGAAGAGGCTTTTAGGGAAATAAATCGAGAATTGGAACAATTTGAGAATAAGCCTAAGCCAAATCTAAATGAAACCGAGTTGGTAAATTTGGGTAATTCAGAAGAGGTCTAAGAAACCATGATAAGCATTCACACAGATGAAAGAACTAGGTATGCACTGATCCAACTTTTGTTTGAATTCAAAGATGTGTTTGCTTGGTCCTACTATGATATGCAAGGATTAAGTGTTGATCTAGTAGTGCACAAATTGCCAACTTACCCCGATTGTCCCCCTGTCCAGCAAAAACAAAGAAAGTTCAAAACTGACATTAGTGACAAGATCAAAGAAGAGGTCACCAAGCAGTTGAAAGCGGGTGTGATCAGAGTGGTCCGATACACCACATGGTTGGCTAATATAGTCCCAGTGCCAAAGAAAGACGGGAAAACCCGAGTATGATGCCTGCATTATGGGCATGAATATGGCAATTGATCAAGATGTGAAAGAATTGGTAATTATGGGAGATTCGGATCTAATTGTCCGACAGGCTCAGGGAGAATGGGAAACTCGGGATGTCAAGCTTATACCATACAAGCAACATGTGGAAGATCTTAGCAAACGGTTCAAATCCGTTGAGTTCAGGTACGTCTCTCGGTTTCACAATGAGTTAGTCGATACACTCGCTACCTTGGCCTCGATGTTGCCATATCCAGGTAATGTCCACATTGACCCGTTGGAAATTCGAATCCGAGAAAGGCATGGGTATTGCAATGCAGTTGAGGTAGAGCCAAGTGTTCAGCCATGGTACCATGATATCAAGATGTTTCTAATAACAAAGGAATATCCCGAGCAAGCCAGTGGAGATCAAAAGAGAACCATTAGAAGGCTCGTCGGTGGTTTCTTCTTGAGCGGAGAAGTTTTGTACAAAAGAACTCCAGATTTGAACCTTTTGAGATATGTGGATGACCAAGAGGCCGGAAGAATCATGAATGAAGTACACGCAGGAGTATGTGGGCCGCATATGAATGGATACGTCCATGCAAAGAAAATCCTCCGAGCAGGGCATTACTGGATCACCATGGAAAAGGATTGCTTCAGCTTCGTCCGAAAATGCCATCAGTGTCAGGTGCACGGTGACTTGATTCATGCACCTCCTTCAGAACTACATCCTATGTCGGCCCCATGGTCGTTCGTCACTTGGGGTATGGATGTCATTGGGCAAATCGAACCAAAATCTTCAAATGGGCACAGAGTCATACTAGTTGCCATTGACTACTTCACAAAATGGGTTGAAGCAATCACTCTCAAAGCTGTCACAAAGAAAGCTGTGGTATTCCTACAACTATCATTACGAAAAATGCTGCAAACTTGAATAGTCATCTAATGAGGGAGATATGCGAACAAGTTTAAGATCACGCATCGGAATTCTACCCCTTATCGGCCCAAAGCTAATGGTGTCGTTGAAGCAGCAAACAAGAATATCAAGAAGATTCTTAGAAAGATGATCCAGAGTTCTAGTCAATGGCATGAGAAGTTGTCGTTTGCATTGATGGGATATCGCACAACTGTGCGCACATCGATTGGAGCAACACCCTATCTTTTGATTTATGGCACTGAAGCTGTAATACCCGCAGAAGTTGAAATCTCTTCCCTCCTAATCATTGTTGAAGCTGAAATTGAGGACAGTGAGTGGGTCAAAACCCGTCTAGAACAGTTAACCCTGATTAATAAAAAGCGAATGGCCGAAGTCTGCCACGGGCAGTTGTATCAACAAAGAATGGCACGTGCCTACAACAAGAAAGTGCGGCCTAGGAACTTTGAAGTGGGGCAACTCATTTTGAGGCGTATTCTCCCTCACCATCAGGAAGCAAAAGGAAAGTTCGCTCCCAACTGGAAAGGCCCGTACATTATAAGAAAGTTGTTGCCAAAAGGGGCATTGTACTTCGGCGACATTGAAGGAAATGATCCCGGAACAGCAGTAAATGCAGACGCGGTCAAAAGGTACTACGTTTAACCTGTTTGTGGTACAAATATTATCCGATCGGGATGACGAAGGCTTTCATTCTCGCTACCCCAAACACTTCTACCCTTTGCTAGCCCTTTGAGCCAGTTACCTTTCTTTCATTACCCTCTTTGGAACCTGAAAAAGTTTGTGAAAAAAAAAATCAAAACAAAAGAAAAAGAAAAACAACAAAACAAAAGTTTCCCTGAACTACGTTCGACTTGATTCCGAAAGGATACGTAGGCAGCCTCTCTCTGGGGTTCAGTCACACCAAATCAAAAATCCAATTCCCCCCCCCCCCAAAGTGAAACTGGGGCAGACGTTTGTAACGGGTCGGCGACAGTTCGCCTAAAAGGTTCCAAAGTTGTAATTCAATCCAGACTCTTTTTACCCCAAATCCTGTTCAAGTCCTTCTGATCAATCGGTAAAGATGTTCAAAATTGGAGGATATGGCTACTTGGATCCAAGACAATCAAAATGAGAGAAATAAAATGAGAGAGTCTTATTGGTGAAAACCCACACGGCCACCGTAAGGCGATGCTAAGCAGAGAAACTGAAAATGAGAGAGTCTTGTTAGTGAAAACTTGCAAAGAGCACTATAAGGCAACGGTGAGAAGAGAAATGAGAGAGGTCAATTGGCGAAAACCCGCAAAGGGCGCCGTTGATCGAAAAGAAGGAATCCCACACTACCATTGGCACTGAGAGTGTGGGTTCATGAGAAGTGGGAAAGTTGCACAGATCGGGTATCCATTCCAAGAAGCATGTCATGTCTATTGAAGTCTGCATACCCCTCAGATAAGTCCTTCTTTCCTCCCCCGAAAGGGACACTTCTCTTTAAACTCATTTTCCTGTCCTTTGTTTACTGTTCTTTGAATCACTTTCGGTTTAATTCTTCTCCGAAGCTAATACAAAGACAAGGTGGCAAGATTGGTTTTACAAGGTTCTGCTTAACAAAAGCCAAATCCAAAGAAAGCACCCAGCCTCGGCAGGTGCATCAAGTCAGTCTTGACTGGCCATGATGGCCGATGCTCCATGTTCAAATTTATTGGAAAGGGAAAGAAATCCAAAATCAAATGCCCATAAAGGCGAAATAAGATGAAAAAGCCAAAAGTCCCACACAGGTGAACCATCATGTGAGATTTTGGAAAGTCAAGGTCCTCGGTTTTAGAAGTGATATCGATCTCCAAAAAGCCAGCAAGCAACAGAGGTTCTCATTAAAAGAGTTGGGCCGAGATCAAGTGATCAAAAACAATCAAGGCCACAAAACCAACCACCGTTTCAAACTAACAATTGTTCTTTGTTTGAAAACATGAAACAGGTGCAATCCAAAGCAACCTTTCAAGAAGCAGGTGCAACCGAAAAGAAAATGCGCAAGGGCTAGAAACAGCTTTGCAGCAACAATCCATAAAAGGGAAGCCCCCCCAAAAATTCTTTCCCGCATTTACTCATTACATGAAATAAATAAAAAAAAGAAGAAGAAAAAAAATTAAAAAAGAGATAAGAAGAAAAAATTCAAGAAAAATTCAAAAAATGGTAGCCTAGGGTCCCCAATCTCTAGTTACGCTTTTCCAACATAGGGTCTTCACTCCCTAGTTGAGTTTATTTTAGACTTAAGGTCTCCACTCCCTAGTCGCCTTTCCAACATAGGGTCTCCACTCCCTAGTTGAGTTTATTTTTAGACATAGGGTCTCCACTCCCTAGTCGCCTTTCCAACATAGAGTCTCCAATCCCTAGTTGATTTTTATTTTAGATATAGGGTCTCCACTCCCTAGTCGCATTTCCAACATAGGGTCTCTACTCCCTAGTTGAGTTTATTTTAGACATAGGTTCTCCACTCCCTAGTCGCCTTTCCAACATAGGGTCTCCACTCCCTAGTCGCCTTTCCAACATAGGGTCTCCACTCCCTAGTTGCGTTTATTTTTAGACATA
>NW_017673060.1:78417-135855 GCF_001879085.1 Nicotiana attenuata | reverse complement strand
CTCGTTCTTCGTAGTATTATGAACACGTCACTGTCAGTGTCGGACGGTTAATTCGCCTACCCTGATCTCCACCTACTAAGAGGTATGAGTTTTAATTGTCTTTCTTCCCGGATCATTACGTCAACCATTGGAACTCATCTAACCAATACATGATTTCACCCCTTTGGTAGGATTTCCTAGCTATGTGGTTTTACTCGTGAAAGGTTGAGATTAGATGCCTTCAGATTTTTGCACATATCATGAGCATATTGATTTGGAAGACCAGTCGTCGTATCTTTAGTTCTCTCATATAGGGTCAATTATCAGGAAGGGTTAAGCTGTTTGAAACATGATAATCCCATAAGTGTTCAACCTCTTTTCATCCTCATGGGCGTGTGGCATAGATTCCTGTGTTAGTTAACGTTAAGAGTGTAATTCAACTTCATGTATTTTGAAACCCATATCGCATTCAAGGTACCAAAGCATTCTCATTCTTGATAACTGGATTTTCCCTACACTCCAGTAGATGACTGGTTCACGTACTTGAATATTCCTCCCTAATGGTTCCTATTGCCAATGTACGAGTTACCCCTACGCCTTACTTGTCTAATAATTGATATTGTCACAATGATTAACCATGTCAGTATTGTTAGTAGAAATCTTTGTGTCTCTTAGCATATAACCTCATGAAATACTTTGCTCAGTACATTAATGGATTCCTGAATAATTCCAGCCTGATCTTGAACTCTATTGTTCCTCATTGTATTAAATCCATTGGGTATTGAAGGTTCAAACGTGTCAGAGTCACCCTGTGATCACATACATTCATAGGTAATCTTATGGTCAATTTATGACAGCACATCTTAGAATAACTATCAAAAGTCATCAAGGGTTTAGTGTGAGGGTTCGCCTAGAAATTTAGAATTTAGAAGGTGAACAGGTTACTCTCAGTATTTTCCCCTGAAGATGTTATGTGAGTTGATAATAAAGGTTGCATAAGTGTATTCCACATTAGGCCGCACTAGGAGTATGAAGTGTCCCCATAGTTGTTCACCATATATTTTGTGGATTCACATGTCTATGTCTAAGAAAGTAGGTGGAGATCAATTGTGTATCATTCCGGTGGAAATTATTGAAGGTGAAGTTAGTGGATAGTTAGCTTATGCGAGATATCTACTTGTTATCCTTGTTAAGTAAGTTTAGGGGTCGAAATTGCTCCTGTGAATGTGTTCTAGCGAAGTCTGTAGATATAAGAGGCCATTGAAGGCCGAGAGTGTTGTGGAAATAAAATATTTTCTCTTGATTGCATAGCAGTTGGTTTTGATTTGAAAGGTACCTTCTAGGCGATATGATTTAAAAATGTGCAGTCCATGCCCAGGTATCATCGTGATAAAGTAGTGTTTGTAATGCTGAGGATTCTTGTCATTGATATAAACATTATGGTGCTTTGTCGAGTTGTGGATGTGTTATTAGGATGGTTTTGGTGGTTCTCTGGCAGGTGGATAGGCCTAGTTACAAAGGAGACTCTGCCGAAATTTCTAAAAAATTTAGGGTCTTGAGGTAGGTGAGAAAAGAGATTTATTATATTAAGCGTTTAAGCCGGACTCTACTCCTCATTCGAGGACGAATGATCCTAAGGGGGGGAAATGTAAGGCCCCGGAAAATTTCGCTAAGTAACCTAGGATCTCGTGGTGCCACGTAGGTTTATTATAATATTTTTATGTGCTATTAACATGGTTTACATCAATTGAACTTGGTAAATATGTGTATATGTCTTATGGTAAGTAATTTGGGGTCCAAGGAAAGGCCTAAGTCTAAGAAAAATTGGAAAAAAGTTCATAATAGGCTAAAATTCCAAATGAGCTTGCACTAGTCCATACTTTGAACGAGCATATCTAAATATTTATAAGGTTTTATGTGATGAACAACCTATCAAATGAAAGGTCTTCGAGTCTAGTTTCCAACGCTTCAAACCGTTTGTCATTTGGACATTCCTACACAAAGTTATGATCAAATTACCAAAGACTGAATTTGCGACCAATTTGCGATCGCAAATCAACCATGCGGGCCGCATATGCGCCGCATAGTGAAGCAGTGTCGGGCAAAACATTATGCTGTCGTATGTTGATTATGCTGTAGCATAATCAGTTATGCTTTCGATTATGCTACCGCATTTTGATTATGCTGCAAGAATGCTGCCCACATTTCGATTATGCTATAGCATAATTGCACCACATTTTTGACTTCGGGGGTCATTATTGGAAATTTTCATATCCGAACCCACTTTGATAAATAAGCTTTGGGGCATCATATGGGACTATTTTTACACTAAATCTAGAGAGAGGTGAGAGCATTTTAGAGAGAGAAAGAGGAACCTAGCCTCTTAATCATCAATCTTGCACAAACCCTCAAGAATCAAGCATGCCAATCTCTAGCTAACTATCTTCCGGGTATGTCCTACTTCTAATATTTCATATACGAGATTATGAGTTCAAAAAAAATATATTGTGGGGATAGAAATAGGCCATGCATGTGCCACTAAGCTATAGTATGTGGGATTAATGAACTATTTTGGGTAGTTCTTGATGAAATTGGACAAAGGAAGAAGGAATTTCCATTGTAGAACCTTGTAGTCTACTTCACTTGTTAGGTGTTTGATGAAATTCCTAAGAGGGTTACACCATGGGTAATCTTTCTAATTATTAATCTATTTCCACCATTTCCTTATAGATTGTTATTGCTAGAGGTGTTGGTGTATTCTAAGAATTTGAGGGAAAGCGCTTTGAGGTATGTATGGATAACTTTGACCTTTGTAAAATCACCTTGTTTGGTGTACGAATATTTGGTATGTGATATCTACGTGGATTATGTGTGAAATTCTTGTGATTGGTATGATTTGAGTGTTCGTGGTTAAGTTTCCCGACATAATGATGTAAGTAATTGGCAATAAACCAAATGTGTGATTGTTAAAGTATTATGTGGTAAGAGCTGAGCAACAAATGATGGAAGGAAATCGTAAATGATGCAATTGGAACAACTGTGGTAATAACATATATGGCTTGTCGTGGGCAATTATCGTTGTGACATAAAATGCATATGAGTTGTTGAATATAATGGAAATGGTATTGATGGTTATGGAAATTCTTTGTGAATTGTTGTTGTTATTCCTTGAGAATTGTTGTTGTAATCCCTGAGAATTGTTGTTGTAATTCTTGAGAATTGTTGTTGTTGTTCTTTGTGAAGTGTTGTTGTTGTTGTGTTGTTTGTGAATTGTGATTGTTCGGTGGGATCGGGTTGCGCGCCGCAACATGAAGTAATAAGGTGTGGGTTGTGGTGATAAGGGTGGCGGAAGTAATAAGGGTGGAAAGTGATCGAAATCAATATTGAAATAAAAATATGAGGAAGTTCTGAAATCATTGATGTGAAAATGTTGAAGGGGAAATGGAGAGATTGTAAACTTGTTTGGCTTGATTGTTTCTTTTCATGTGTATTTAATTGCTGATTCCATTACTACTTGTTACTTGCGTATGGTTTGAGTTTGCTTAGGGCAAAGTTTGTTCATACATACCAGTATAATTCAAATGTACTGACGTCCCTTTTGCCGGGGGCGCTACATTCGTGTTATGATTGTAGGTGGATCCATAGCAGGTACTCCAGTCCACCGACCGTAGCTACCCTTCACTTTCCGTCAGCTGTATTGGTGAGCCCCTTTCCTATCGGGGCCCTGCGTGGCTCATGCCACTTTTATTCCGGAGTCATGTTTTGGGTATTTGTGTAAGGTATAGCCGGAGCCTTGTTACCGGCAAGTATTGTACTATCCTTTGTATCCTTAAAGGCTTCGTAGATAGTAAATGTGGGTTACGAACTTAGGTAAATATGTATTTTGTATGTTGGGCGATGTAAGTTGTAAACCTCATTAAGTAACCATGTATGTTATGTATGTTTTCTAAGAAGGTGTTTTAATTATAAATGACTAATTCCTTGATTAATGAGCAATGAAAATATGGGGTAACACGTGGGATAGGAAAGGCACCCAGGTCCGCTTGACTAGGGCTAAATCGGGCGCCGGTCATGTCCCTCGGTTTGGGGCGTGACATCCACTCCCTAGTTGAATTTATTTTTAGACATAGGGTCTCCACTCCTTAGTCGCTTTTCTATCATAGGGTCTCCACTCCCTAGTTGAGTTTATTTTTAGACATAGGGTCTCCACTCCCTAGTCGCTTTTCCAACATAGGGTCTCCACTCCCTAGTTGAGTTTATTTTTAGACATAGGGTCTCCATTCCCTAGTCGCTTTTCCAACATAGGGTCTCCACTCCCTAGTTGATTTTTAGTGTAGATATGGGTTCCACTCCCTAATTTCTTTTTCCCAAGGATACACAATCCTTATTTTATCGCTTTCAAATAAAGAAAAAGTCTTTGTTACAATAACTCACGAAATTTTCCTAGTGAAAACTGGAGCAGAAAATTTCGTTTGTTTGTTTGCTTTGATTCCTAAATGGGTTTCCACCGTGAGGCACAAGGTTTGAGATGACAAAAAGAAGAAGTCTCAACCCAAATAAAAGAAAGGAAGAACAAGAAAAGAAGTTAAACTCTAAGTGTAGAAGAGGAGAAGAGATGCGAACTGCTCAAGGTATGATTGAAGTCACAAGTTCTGCATGCCCGCCTTGATCCGAAAAGCTGAAGAATGAACCAGCGTTTGCAGCTAACGAGCATCAAGATTCAGATCAGAGTCTGCATGAAGAACCATCCAAGACTCAAGATCAAGCTTTAAAAGGTTTATAGATAGGAATCTTGTAACTCGTAGTTGATAGGCTTTAGCTAGTTTAGCTTCTTATCTTTCATTGTGGTGTAATAAGGAGCTCAGCAAGCAGAAAAAGCAGCAACAGTAGTGAAATTGCAGTTTCCCGGTAGTCCCAACTACTAAAACTTCTAGAACTACACTGACCTGATTCCTTTATAGCCAAGGATATGTAGGCAACCTCTGAAGCAAGGTTCGGTCAGGTTTTTTCAAAAGATGCTTTTTTTTCTCATGGAGTTTCAAATGGGGAAAAATCGCCCATAGTTTGCTCAATTTGTCTTGGCCTGAAAACCCTTCGTGTTTCCGAGCAAAGAGGGGCAGCTGTGAGCATGTGATTTTTGCCCTATACGAAATACTCCTACAAAATCCCAAGGAAAATGGATTTTTTGTTAATTATTTGCCATTTTAGGAATTTTTATAGAATTTTCTTAATTATTCGCATTTGTCTATGCATGTTTAATTTTTATTTAGATCATGAAAAATACCCAAAAGAAATTATGCATTGCATTTTGGATTTATTTTTACATTTTTAGAATTAATCAGTAATCATTTGTTTTATAGAAATTTGAAAATCACAAAAATAGTTCATTTTTATAGTTCATTTTCACATTTTTTGTCTTTTAATTTTAGTTTATTGATTTTCCTCTTTCATTTAGAATTAAGTAATGTTTACAATTTTTATAATTAGTTAATTAGTCTATTTTTACATTTTAGATAATTTAGGATTTTTAATTATTAGGATTTTAAATTAAAAAAAGGGAAAAAGAAAGAAAAGAAAAGAAAGTCAATAAAAGGAAAGATTTTCGGAAATGGGTAGATAACCTAACTAGCCCAAAAATTACCCCAAAACCCATTCAAAACCCAAGCCCAAACCAACCCAAACCTGGTCTAGCTCCCTTTAACCCCAAACGACCCCGTTTCGTGTTAATTTGATCATAACCGTTGGATTTTATCAATCCAACGGCTCGGAACTGGTCGATCCTCTACAATATAACTGTCCGAAGACCGGACTACCCCCCCCCCCCTCCCCATCAGACCCTTCTCCTCACTCTGCATCTCACCTTCACCCTAAGAAACCCTAGCCGCCTCATAACCCACGCCGCCTCCACCATGAACCACCGCCAGAAATCGCCTCACGGCGGTTCCGGTGGTCCAATCATCCCCAAAATAACACCATGAACTCCCATTCACCCCCTCAATCCATATCACTAGTCCTTTTCCTTCGAATCATGCCCGAGCTCTTCGAATCTTAAATCAAAAAAAAATTCGGCCAAAACATTAATCTTTCCAAATCACTTCAAAATCACACGCTATGATCCTTGCCCCCATCTGAACCCCAAACCACCATTAGCCCCTTTCAAATCAGCCTTGATCTCTTCGAATTTTAAATCTCGTGATTCCGGAAGAACCCTAATTTTCTTTCTTCTCTTTTTTGGGTTGTATTTGGTCGAATGGACTTAAAACCTCCATTAATCGACTGTTCTTGTAAGAACAGTCGATTAATGGTGGTCAAAGTCAATATTACACTTCAGGAGGTTTGGACAAGTTCGTGGTTTGATCTAGTGTTCTTAAGTTAAAACATGGTAAAGCCCTTCCTTTTTCTTTTGATTGTTTAATTTTGATTTTTGTTTCCTTTCTGCATGTGTGATTGTTCTTATTTTTAGTGGCATGTTTTAGGTTTTTTTTTTAGTTTTAGATTTTCTTCTTTCTCTTTTCTTTGTTTAATTCATTCTTGGTCTAAGTATATTAAGCAATTGCATAAGTTTAGATTTAATTAGGCTAAATAATTATTAGCTTTCATTGCATTATCATATTTGTTTCCTTGTTTGTTACCATTTCTGTCATTAATTTTCGTTTGAATTCAGCTTTCATTTAGGTTTAATTAGACAATGCATGTTCATTCACTAATTAATTTAGTTTTAGTCTTAAAATTGCATCAGCACTTCTCTTTTAGTCATTTCAATTTAGATTTTTTTCCCTATTTTTTCTGCCTTTATTTACTTTGATGTGAATATCAGTAGGACTTTAGGGACCTAAGTGAACAAAGAAATTTTAGATAGAGGCTGTAATAAGCAAGTTTCAAAAGGGTAATTTAGGGTTTTTCTTAATTGGAAATATCAGAATACTCTAGAAAATGGGCAGCTGGCCTCATTTGGTTAGTACAAAGTACTGAAACCAATGGGGGAAAACCAGTTGTCCCAATTCTTCTGGGAATATGCTGTTTAGGCTAAGGAATAATTCCTTCAACATAAGGCATTATATATCCCTATATATAGTGCCTTTTCCCATAGAGAATAGACGGACTCAGCACCATTTTCTGCACAAAAAGCCTTATTTCATTCATGAAAAGTTTAGATTCCGGAAATCATTGAAAGAACTCAAAAAACCTTTGATTATCTGATTCTTTAAAAAATTGAAATATGATATGAAGTAGAGATTTTCCTGGTTCCCTCTAGCTGGTTTTTGGTTTCAAAGTTGTCTTCACTTAGTCTGGTTTATTGGTTGTGTTTGGTTGGCTGTTGCTGCTGGATTTTGCTCTTTCTCTTCTTGGATATAGGGCTTTTATTTGCTCCTTTTTTCTCATGTCAACTCTGCCTTTAGGTATGTAACACCACCATTTGAAACCCCTTTTAAATATGAAATTGAAGTAGTAATTTATTCCAAATGTGTTGTTGTTTGACAATTTGTGCCTCAGAGATGTGATAACCTTGTTTGTTGCCAAATTTGTCTCTTCTTTATGTTCTACCCGGATGAATTAAATAAGTTGCTGAAATGTGTTGCTGAAAGTCTCTTCAAAATGGAGCCATTTTATTTTTGTTTTCTTTTTCTAAGTGACGGTTATGTAGCATAAGTTAGTTCATGAAATAATAAAACATGTTTGGTATTCTAGCATTTGCAATCTTTTGAATATATAAGTTGCATGAACAAATTGATATCAATATGGTAAAAGTTTGTAGTTTCAACTTCAGCTTTACAGAGTTTACATAGTTTTTTTGCTCATATTGTTTAAATGGAGTGATATTGAAGTGTTTTATTGTTGGTGATATGGTTGTACTCTGCAGATTTGGCCACCAGTTGGCCAAATCCGCAAGGTTTAGGCCCAAAGAATTAAATTCAGTCGCTGGTAGCATGATTGGAAATGAGGGTCTCCTATGGTGAATCAGGCTTGCAATGGACAAATCATGTCCAAAGAGGCAATGGATTAGTTAGGCCATCTAGATATAGTAGAGTTAACTTTATTTAACATTCAGTTGTTCATGTATTAATATTCATTCATGTAATATGATCCTGAACTTCTAGAAAATTTCTTTTCTTACTTTTGTTTGGGCTGCTATAACAAACCAGATTTAGTATTGATGCATTAAAGGTTTAATGGTGTTGTTTTAATGAATAAAAGAGGCTTGTAGTTCGAGCCCAATGCAGATTATGTCTCAGATGGTTTGGGCCTAGTCAATAGTCCCAGACTTTGGGTCAGTCTAGAAATTCTTTTCCTGGCCATGAATGATTTTTGCGTTCAAATTAATCAAGTTTAGTAATAGTATTATGTCTTAGTCTTTAATTCCTGAATTGTGTCACATATCCTGGCTTTTTATTTTTTAAGCAAATTCGATTTTTAATTGCTGCAAACATGTGAATGTTGACCGAAAATAAAGAGTAGAGTGGCCCAGCTGATCGATAACCATAACAAGGCCGTTTATTATAAGCCCAATCTGGGCAGGCCTAGTTTAGGATCAAATGTTGCAATGCCTTTTTGGGTCCTTTGTTCTTTCTGGGGCTAAATATCGAGTCTGATGCCTTTCGGACACTAACGCTCCCTGATTATGTAATCTATCTTTATTGGCCAAGTTCCCCTTCCCCAAATTGAGTAAAGGTCCAATGTGCCCTAAAACCTGTTTATAATCATTAGCTCTCGATAAGTTTAAGTTAGTTGTCCAATAAGAATATTTTTAGATGGCTTTAATTAGTTACTTTCCTTTTAAAATAATTTGAGCGTGCCATGTCAAATAAAACCCCTAAGCCGATGGCCCTCACAAAACTAGCTAGCTTTTATAGAAAATTTGAGGTGTGCCATTTTCAGTAAATAACCCATGGCCCTCATATAATTAATACTAACTCTTTAAAAATCGAGGTGTGCCATCAACTGAATTTTCCATGGCCCTCGCAAACATTTTTATTAATTTGAACCTTCGTAGTTGCTTTAGGCGCGTTCTTTAAATTAAATTTTTTTAATTTACTAAATTCGGGTGTACATTTCATGTGACCCAATTTCAATTCTCAACAATGTTAAATAGAACGTGCTGCGGATCGCGGGTGCATTTCATGTTGCGGGGTTCAAGGCGTGTTTTAAACAACGTTGAATCTTCCTAAAAAGCGATTTAACTTGATTAAAAGCGGTTCTAAGGCTAAAAATGCACCATAGGCTAAAACATGTAATTAATCAGATAAATAGGCCAATTTTAATAGTTTAAGCGACCGTGCTAGAACCACGGAACCCGGGAATGCCTAACAAACTAACACCTTCTTCCGGGTTAACAGAATTCCTTATCTAGAATTTCTGGTTCGCAGACTTTAAAAAATAAAAGTCGAATTTCCTCGATTTGGGATTTTAAAATAAACCGGTGACTTGGGACACCAAATAAACTATCCCAAGTGGCGACTCTGATAAATAATAATCCCATTTCGAATAATATCACTTTAATTGGAAAAACTCCCATATACCCTCGGGGTATAAAAAGGAGGTGTGACACCCACTATGAGTAGCTAAATTTTTACTAGGGTTGTGACCCAACCCTAGTGTGTAAACCTTTTGGGTCATTAATTTTATGCTTGTTTATGATTGTGTGTTTATTATTTAGCTTATTTCATGCTTCAATTGTAGAATTGATGGTTGCAAATATTGATTCATGCCTATTTGACTTAGTCTCTACTTGATAAAGAGGGACTTAATCTTGGATAACTTAGCTAACAAGGAATTGGGTCAATTGACAGATTGATTAAACCAATTAAAAGGTTCAACCTGGATATAGAAACAACTCGACTTGAGCTCTTATCAGTTGTTTTGGTTGATACCCATTTGGCCTTGAGAAAGCCAAATTGGGCAAAACCACTCTCTGACCGAGAGGTATTGAGTGGGTAATGTAGAGTTGTGAGCTATAATACACCCTAATCAACAAAACGAGCATTAATGTCTTTATTCCATTAGGCAAACACCTAGATCATGGTCACAGCCATAGACTTTTTATATATTTGGAAAAACCTAAAAAAAACCAATTATCTCTAGTCTTCTTCCTTTAATTTGCAATCATTAGATTAACATTAGAAATAGAAACAAAAACCTTATTGTTGAAGTACAATCTAGATACTCCACTTGCTCCTTCCGAATATATACTCCTAGCTTACATCTTAGCTCCACGCGGATTCGACCCCGACTTTTAGTTGGGTTTTATTATTGCATACGACTGTGTCATATCTCTTTTTAGGTGTGCATTTGAATGTGATCATGAACCAGACCTCGTAATTGCGAGGTCTGGGGCCTACACCAGAAACAGATTGCACCAACTATTTTTCCTAAGTCCAAAACCACTCCGAAGCCTATCCGAAACTCACCCGAGCCCTCGGGGCTCCAAACCAAATATGCACACGAGTCCAAAAATATCATACGAACTCGCTTGCATAATCAAAACACCAAAATAGCACCTAGAACTATAAATCGGACACCAAAACGAATGAGATTTTCAAAGAAACTTAAGAACTTTCAATTTTACAACCGGACATCCGAACCACGTCAAATCAACTCCGTTTTGCATCAAATTTTGCAGACAAGTCGTAAATACTAAAATAAACTTATACCAAGTTCCGGAACCAAGATTCAAGCTCGGTAGCAACAAAGTCAGACTACGGTCAAACTTAGAATTTCTTTAAGCCTTTAAGTTTCTAGTTTTCAACAAATGGCGATAATTCAAACTAGGGACTTCCGAATTCGATCCTGGCATACGCCCAAGTCCCAAATCACGACACGGATCCACCGGGACCAACCAAACACTGTTCAAGGTCCGTTTGCTCAAAACATTGACCGAAGTCAACTCAAATGAGTTTTAAAGCATGATTTTGCATTTTCTTCAATTTTTCACATAAAATCCTACCGGATAAAGGCATGAACTATGCATGCGAATCGAGGAAGGCTAAACGAAGCTCATCGACGTTTTGAAACACAAAATTGAGGGTTAAAACTATAAATGACCTATCAGGTCATCACATTAGAAAACTTGTTCAATAAAGCTTCAAAAATCCTTATATGGATTGAAACAATCAGGGTGAATATGGTATAATCGCTTGAGTGAGTACTTGCTGAAAGAAGGGTATAAGAATGATCCAGTTTGTCCTTGTTTCTTTATAAAAAGGTTTGGATCTAAATTTGTTATAATCGCTGTGTATGTTGATGATCTAAATATCATTGGAACTCCTGGGGAACTTTCAAAAGCATTAGACTGTTTGAAGAAAGAAATTGAAATGAAAGATCTTGAAAAGACCAAAAAATTTCTTGGTCTACAAATTGAGCGTATGAAAGATGGAATGACCTATCGGGTCATCACATTCTCCACCTCTAAAATAAACGTTCGTCCTCGAACGGATATAAAATAGTACCTAGACTGGTGAAAAGGTGTGGATATCTACTCCGCATGTCTGACTCGAACTCCCGCGTGGCTGCCTCGATCGGCTGACCTCACCACTGCACTCGAACAAAAGGATAACTCTTAGACCTCAACTACCGGACCTGCCGGGCTAGAATAGCTACCAGCTCCTCCTCATAAGTCAAATCCTTGTCCAATTGGACTGAGCTGAAATCTAACACATGGGACGGATCATCGTGATACTTCAGGAGCATAGACACATGGAACACTGTATGGACTTCTGACAAACTAGGTGGCAATGTGAGCTTGTAGGCCACCTCTCCAATCCTTTTAAGAATCTCAAAAGGTCTGATATACTTAGGGCTTAGCTTGCCCTTCTTTCCGAACCTCATAACACCTTTCATGGGCGAAACCCGGAGAAAGACCTGCTCCCCAACCATGAATGCAACATCACAAACTCTACGGTCGGCATAACTATTCTACCTTGACTGGGCGGTGCGAAATCAATCCTGAATAATCTTGACCTTATCCAAGGCATCCTGTACTAAATCTATACCCAACAACCGAGCTTCCCCCCGCTCGAATTATCCAACTGGCGAACGGCACCACCTCCCTTAAAAATGCCTTATAGGGAGCCATCTGAATGTTAGAATGGTAGCTATTGTTATAGGCAAGCTCCACGAGCGGCAAAAACTGATCCCAAGAACCCCCAAAATCCATAACACATGTGCGAAGCATATCCTCCAATATCTGAATAATGCGCTCAGACTGTCCATCCGTCTGGGGATGAAATATTGTACTCAACTCAACCTGCGTGCCTAACTCACGTTGAGCGGCCCTCCAGAAGTGCGAGGTAAACTGCGTACCACGATCAAAATTGATAGACACGGGCACACCGTGAAGACGAACAATCTTCAGATGTAGATCTCAGTCAACCGCTCCAAAGAATATGTAACTGTCACTACAATAAAATGGGCTGACTTGGTCAACCTATCCACAATCACCCATACTGCATCGAACTTCCTCTGAGTCTGTGGGAGCCCAACAACAAAATCCATAGTAACCCGCTCCCATTTCCAATCTGGGATCTCTAGCCTCTGAAGCAATCCACTTGGTCATTAATGCTCATACTTTACATGCTGACAGTTTAGGCACCAAGCTACACACTCCACTATGTCCATCTTCATTCTCTTCCACCAATAGTGAGCCTCCTGGAGAATCAACTCATGCAAACCATATACATTGGGCACACATAGCCTGCCCTGCATCTATAACACACCATCATCCCCAATAGTGACCTCCTTGGCATAGCCATGCTGAACCGTGTCCTTGAGGACAAGCAGATGGGGGTCCTCATACTGATGCTCTCTGATGCGATCATATAGAGAATATCGAGAAACCACACAAGCCAAAACTCGACTCGACTCCGAAATATCCAATCTAACAAACTGGTTGGCCAAGGCCTAAACCTCTAAAGCTAATGGCTTCTATACTATCGGTAGATATACTAGACTACCCAAACTTTCCGCCTTTCAACTAAAGGCATCGGCCACCACATTGGCCTTTCCAGGATGATATAGAATGGTGATATCACAGTCCTTAAGAAAATGTAGCCATCTCCGCTGCCGCAAGATAAGATCCTTTTGTTTGAACAGATGTTGTAGAATCTGGTGGTAGGCAAAGACCTCACAAGGGACACCGTACAAATAGTGCTGCCAAATCTTCTAGGCATAAACAACAGCTGCTAACTCAAGGTTGTGGACAAGATAGTTCTTCGCATGCACTTTCAGATGTCTAGATGTGTAGGCAATCACCCTATCGTCCTGCATCAACATCGCGTCGAGACCAATACGCACCGCATCACAATACACAGTATAAGACCCCAAACCCGAAGGCAACACCAACACATGGGTTGTAGTCAATGCAGTCTTGAGCTTTTGAAAGCTCTCCTCACATTCCTAGGTCCACCTGAACGGAGCACCCCTTCTGGGTCAATCTGATCATAGGTGGAGCAATAGATAAGAAACCTCTATGAATCGATAGTAATACCCTGCCCAACTAAGGAAACTCCGGATCTCGGTAGCTGAAAACTGTCTGGGCCAACTCTACGCTGCTTCAATCTTCTTCAGGTCCACCTTAATTCCCTCGCTCGACACTACATGCCCCATAAATGCCACTGAATCAAGCCAGAATTCACACTTTGAAAACATTGCATATAATTTCTTTTCTCTCATGGTATGGAGCACGGTCCTCAGGTGCTGCTCATGATCCTCCTGGTTTCAGGAGTACACCAGAATGTCATCAACAAACACAATGATGACTGAGTCAAGATAGGGCCGGAATACACTGTTTATCAAGTGCATGAATGTTGTGGGGCGTTGGTCAGCCCAAATAACATCACAAGGAACTCGTAATGACTGTACCGAGTCCTGAAGGCAGTCTTTATGATATCTGGCTCCTGAATCTTCAACTGATGATAGCTTGAACGTAAGTCAATCTTGAAGAACACTCTACCACCCTGTAGCTGATCAAATATCATCAATGTGTGGCAATGGATACCTGTTCTTCACTATAACCCTGTTCAACTGGCGATAATCAATACACATGCGCATAGAACCATCCTTCTTCTTTAAAAACAAGACCGAAGCACCCCAAGGTGATACACTAGGCCGAATGAAACCCTTATTAAGCAATTCCTGCAACTGCTCCTTTAACTCCTTCAACTCTGGTGGGGCCATACGATATAGTGAAATAGAAATAGGCTGACATCTCTCACATATGCTAGATACGCATCACATCCTTTCTCAACCATCTGCTGGGCCTTTAAAAATGAGATAACCCTACTAGGAACATAATCTAAATCACCACTCCACTCCATCCGTGGTAAACCTGGCATAGCCAGCATCACAGTCTTGGCGTGGCAGTCAAGAATAGCATGATAAGGAGACAACCAGTCCATACCCAAAATAACATCAAAATCTACCATATTGAGCAACAATAGATCGGCTCTGGTCTCAAAACCACCAAGAACAACCAAACACGATCAATATACACGGTCAAAAATAATAGAATCTCCCATGGGTATGGACACATAGACAGAAGAACACAAGGAATCATGGGATACACCCAAATATAGAGCAGAGTAAGATGACACATAGGAATAAGCGGAGTCTGGATCAAATAAGACTGATGTATCTCTATGACAAATCGGAACAATAACTGTGATGACTGAGTCGGATGCAACTGCCTTCGTCTTAGCAAGAAGAATATAATATCTGGCATGGCCTCCCCCTCTAGGGCGGCCTCTACCTGCCCGACCTCTACCTCTAGCTAGATGAGCGGGTGGAGCGGCAACTGGGGCAGCAATCATGGCCTGAGAAGTCCGTGGACCCAACTGAATTCATGGAGCCTAAGTAGTTTGTGAAAGTGCACCCCTACTAAGTCTGGGGAAATCTCTGACCATGTGGCGGGTATCACCATACTCACAACAAGCTCTCGAAGGACGTGGAGGCTACGACTAGCTCGGGCCTGGTCGGCTGGACTGACCGCTGAAGTCACCCCGTGCATGAGGGGCACTAGAAAGTGGTTGAGCAAAGTGTGCAACCTGGGACCTCGATACAACCGGAGTACCACTAGAAGCTGGAAGTGCTGAATGAACTGGGCGGCTCACATAGCCCCTACCATGACGGACTAAAGCTGCAGCGTAACCACCACTAAATCCCCCTATGCCACGAGGCTTCTTGGCCTCCATATCCTCTTTATCACGGTCTCGCATACCCTCCAACCTCCGTGCAATCTCAACCACCTGCTGATACGGAGTGTCTGACTCCAACTCCCTGGTCATGCTGTATCTAATACTCTGGTTGAGCCCCTCGATAAATCGATGGACTCGCTCCCTGACTATGGCAAGGCTGGTGCATGCCTAGACAAATCACTGAATCGGACAGCATACTCTGACACTGACATGGTACCTTAGCGCAGCCACTCAAACTCCGCGCACCAAGCATCCCCAAGGGTCTGAGGAACATAGTCTCTCAAGAAGAACTTTGAAAACCTATCTCATGTGAGTGAAGCTACCTCGGTTGGGCTACCTACCTCGTACGCTCGCCACCACTGATATGCCGCTCCCTTCAGCTAAAGCGTAGTAAAGGCAATCCCACTCGTCTCCATAATGTCCATAGTGCGGAGAATGCAGTGACACTCCTCAAGAAACCTATGTGCATCCTCTAAAGCATAACCGCTAAAAGTAGGAGGGTGGTACTTCTTGAACCTCTCGAGCCTAAGCTGCTCCTCCTCAGATGTTGATGTCCTAACCACGGGCTGAACTGGAGCAACATGTTGTACCTGTATGACCCCTGTGACCTGATCAACCTGGACCCGGTGCTCTAGGGTATGGGCCGCGGGATTCTGTGCTCCTCCCCAGCCTGAGGTATGGCTAGTGCAAGTGGGATCAATCCCGCCTGAGCTAAGATGCTGAACATGCTCATGAACTATGCGAGGGTCTCCTAAAGTGCGGTGGCGGCAATAGGCGCCTCGGGTGTATGAACCCCGACTGAAGCTACTGGTGGCTCCTCTGTCGCAGCTCGGGCAGGTGCTCTGGCTGCACCCCGTACCTATCCTCGGCCTCTGCCCCGGCCCTGGTCTCTCGCTGCTCTAGCATGGGGCGCGGGTGTCTGATCGTCAGATCCTGCGGTGCGTGTCCTCGCCATCTGTGAGAGAATAAAAAGCCAAAGATTTAGTTTTCGAAATCAACCAATTCGCACGATAAGGAATCAAAGAAGTGCAGTTTTCCTAACAGTTCCATAGCCTCTCGAAGATAAGTACAGACGTCTCCGTACCGATCCGCAAGACTCTACCAAATCTTCTTATGACTCGTAACACCTATGAACCTGGTGCTCTGATACCAACTTGTCGCGACCCCAAATTCCCTCCGAAGGATATCGTGATGACACCTAGTTTCTACGACTAGGTAAGCCTAATAAATAGCAACCACTGAATAGATATGTAAAAACAAGATTCTGAAAGCGACTAAATAATGGATAAAACCGTTAGTAAATAAATTCTCACAGTCTCTACTAGTGCGCTACAATATTACTGACCAAAAAAGAGTGCAACAGTAATGAATAAGGGAAGGTGACTCCGAGGCCTGCGGACTCCGAGCAGGTATACCTAGAAGTCTCCGGCAAAAGCAGCTAGCAAGACTCTCTAACTACCGGCACGAGCAGATGTACCTGGATCTGCACAAAATGATGTGCAGAAGTATAGTATGAGTACAGCACAACGGTACCCAGCAAGTACCAAGCCTAACTTCAGTAGAGTAGTGACGAGGCCAGGTCAAGACACCTACTAAGATATGAAATAAACAGTATAAGATGAAATGCAGATATAAAATGGAAAGTAAGAAAACAACTAATACAAAAAATGATGGTAGCATGAAAAAAACAAATAGAGAACTACAATGGCCATGTACGGACACCAATTCGATAGAACACTAAGAATGAAACAACAAATATAATTATCCACCAAAACACTTTGTAACATGGAATGACAACAAAAATCACATCGAGGTACCGCCTCGTGTATAATGAAATCAAAATCAAGGTACCGCCTCGTATAATCAAGAATAACAATCATGGTACCGCCTCGTATTTACATTTCTCCATTTCAATCACATATTTCCTTATGCCGCCGCGTGAGCCTTACATTTGAAAATAGGTTTTGAAAATAGTTTTCCTGAAATAGCTACACGCACTTTAGCCCACCTTATGACGGCGCGTGGCTTCCCGTAGTTCCCCTACAAGCAACACGCACATAAGTCCCACCTTATATCGCCGCATGTACATCAATCCAAGCCTTATACCGCCGAATGCGCATCAATATCACATCACAATAACAACATCGCACCACAAGTGCCCACATATCACAACTTGCCAAAAACAACATTATCAATGTCTCCACAACAATGGCACATGGCTCCAACACAATGTATACGAGAATGTTAACAACAATAATGGATGGAAAATGCTCAATAGGATAGATGTTTCAACAATAACCAACATCGCCTCAACGTATTAATAACTTCCACAACCTCAACATAAAATAACTTAACAATGGGAAGAACAACGTGTAACCATAATATATTAGATAAGACTAACTCACAATAAAGGAAACAATCTTCAACAATGAGTAACAAATAATGGAAATCAATAAGTAAAGGGCAATATGAACAATTAATTCAACAGTGATAATTAACAATGAAGAGATATCATGTGTCAATATAGGAGCAACAAGTTCAACTAAAACATGGGAGCAATTTAGCCAGTAAGATGTAGGACAATTACTAAACAATTCAACTAAGCATATAAGGATAGTCTAACACAATTAAGGACGAAATAACTATGAGAATCCAGAACATAGCATGGGCCTAACCGGTAAAATACTACATACAACCCATGTACCCACTCGTCACCTTGCGTACAGGGATTTCACTAACACAATTGAACCAAACAATGCCAATCCTAAGGGGTAGTTTCCCCACACGAAGTTAGGCAAGACACTTACCTCAAATAGGACAATTCACAACTCAGAAATAACTTTTCCTTTAAAGCCGGCCCCCACACGGCTCAAATTTAACCAAAATCAACTCAATAACATCAAACAATTCTAGGGAATTCAATTGCAATAGATAAAGTTAGAATTTTTACACTTTTTTCAAAAAGTCAACCAAAGTTAACCCAGGACCCGCCCGATCAAAACCGGGTCCTGTGGTAGATTCTATCTACCCATGACCCTACGAGTTCATATATGTGATTAGTTACAAAATCTAACCTCAATTCGAAGTCAAAATCTAAATTTACAAAAATCCCTAATTCTACCCAAATCCCTAATTTCTACCATGAAAACCCTAGATTTGATGTTGGAAACTTATGAAATGTAATGGGTAATCGAAAAGAAATAGATTAAAGTCACTTACCAATGAATTTAGGAAGAAAATCTCTTGGGAAAATCGCCTCTAAGGTGTTTAGGCTTGAGAGTTTGAAAGAAATGAGCTAATTCCCGCTTTACTCAACTTTTGTCCAGGCGAAGATGTCGCAATTACGACCTGGGGTTCGCAACTGCGAACCTCGTAAATGCGAGAATTGTTTCGCAAATGCGAAGAAGCCCACATCTCTGCTAACATCGCATTTGCGATGATTTGTTCAAAAGTGCGAACTGTGGAGTTCCGCAATTGCGACCGCTTGATCGCAATTGCAATCTTTGATGACCCAGCCCCCTCTTCACAAATGCGAAGAAATTAATCCCAAATGCAAACCTGACAGAGGCCCTCTGATATCGCAATTGCGAGGTCTGAGGCCTGCACCAGAAACAGATTGCACCAGCTATTTTTCCTAAGTCTAAAACCACTTTGAAGCCTATCAAAAACTCACCCAAGCCCTCGGGGCTCCAAACCAAACATGCACACAAGTCCAAAAATATCATACGAACTCACTCACGCGATCAAAATTCGACATTACAGACCAACTCCAACTTCCGGAATAGGAATCCCACCCTGATATCAAAAAGTCCACTTCCGGTCAAACTTCTCCAAAACCTTCAAATTTCTAACTTTAGCCAAATGACTCCAAAATGACCTACAGACTCCAAATCCACTTCCGATCGCGCTCCCAATACCAAAATCACCATGCGGAGCTATTCCCAGACTTAGAATCCCAAACGGACATCGTCAACACTGAAATGCAATTCATCCCAAATTTATGAAATTCACCCAAAAATGCTAACTTCCACAATAGACGCCGAAATGCTCCTGGGTCATCCAAAACCCGATCCGGACATACGCCCAAGTCCAAAATCATCATACGAACCTACTGGAACCTTCAAATCCTGATTCCGAGGTTGTTTACTCAAGAATCCAATCTTAGTCAATTCTTCCAACTTCAAGCTTTTGAAATGAGAATTTTCTTTCCAAATCCAATCCAACTTCCCGAATTTCGATTCCGACCATACATACAAGTCATAATACCTGAAGTGAAGTTACTCATGGACTCAAACCGCTGAACGACGCGCTAGAGCTCAAACGATCGATCGGGTCGTTACACTAAGTTTATTAGCAATTTAGTTCCTTTCCTACAACAAGATGGAATGGTGTTAAGAATATTTTTAAATACCTCTAAGGGACTATTGATATGAGATTATTTTATTCTTATGAATCTGGTTCACAAATGATTAATTATGCAGATGCAGGTTATTTGTTTGATCCACACAAAGGCCGATCTCAAACGGGCTATCTATTTACTTGTGGAGGTACAACTATTTCATGACGTTCAACAAAATAAACTTTAGCTGCTATATCTTCCAATCATGCAGAGATAGTAGTTATTCATAAGGCTAGTCGAGAATGTGTATGGTTGAGATCAGTGACTCAACACATTCATCAACTGTGTGGTCTTTCTTTAAAGATGAAGATTCCAACAATATTGTATGAAGATAATGCTGCTTGCATAGCTCAACTAAGGAGGATATATCAAAGGAGACAGAACAAAGCACATTTCACTAAAGTTCTTTTTCACGCATGATCTTCAACAAATTAGTGAGATAGATGTTCGACAAATCCGTTCAAGTGATAATCTGGCAGATTTATTCACTAAGGCATTGCCAACATCAACATTTGAGAATCTGAGACATAAGATTGGAATGCATCGTCTCTGAGATATCAAATAAAGTTTTCATCAGGGGGGATCCAATACGTGATGTACTTTTTTTCCTTAACCAAGGTTTTGTCCCAATTGGGTTTTCCTGGCAAGATTTTTCAGCACTCAATGCGTATTACAAGATATGTGTACTCTTTTTCCTTCACTAGGCTTTTTTCCACTGAATTTTTCTTAGTAAGATTTTAACGAGACACATTATCTTTTAAATGGCATCCAAAGGGGAGTATTATGAATTCAATGAATTTGTGTGGATGTTCGTTCATTCTTCTATGGATCCCATTCGATGAACCTATATTCTTATTGAATGTTTCATTAAAATGTTGTAACTTTCAGACGATTTTACACTCTATAAAAGGGACTTTAATTTTTGTATTATAAGATACTTGAATGAGAAATATTTATATTCTCTTCTCTTCATTACTTGCTTTATTTTCTTCTTATTTTATAACATAAATAATATATTATGGAGTATTTTACTTTTGATAGTCAGAAAAATTAAATGAATACGTTAATATTTTTCCATAAAGAGAATCAAGAGATAAAAGGGTCAAGTTCTTCGAGTGTACGGTTGACACTCTAATTGTCCGGCCAAGCAACCTCAAGAGAATGGGAGTAAAGAACATTTTGTCTATATTACATTACTACAAATCATTATTTTTACATTTTACATTTAGGGTGTGTTTGGTATAACGGAAAATATTTTCCGAAAATATGTAATAATCTTATTCATTTTCCGGTGTTTGGTACGCAAATTAAGGAAAATGACTTCTCAAGAGTATTCATAAATAATTTAGATATAATATGAAGCCATAAACTTTCAAACCAACAACCTTCCGGACCCACAAATTTCATAAACTTTCGAACTGCTAATCTTTCAAAGCCGCGGAATTTCGAACCTGTAAACTTTATAATTTCTAAACTCGTAAACTTCCAAACACATAAACCTCCGAACTCATAATATTGGAACTTGTAAAATTTTGAGTCTTTAAACCGATAAATAATAAAATTAAAACTGAAAAATATATTTACAATTTTTTTTTCGGGAGGGGGGGGGTTGCAGAAAAATAAAAAAACAGAAATTTGAAATTGCAAAAAAAAAAAATTAAGTTAAAAAAAAATATTTTTTTGGGGGGGTGAAGGGGTAGTAGGGTGGGCGGTAACGAAAAAACTGAAATTTGAAAAAAAAAAAAGATCTTTTTTTGGAGAGGGGGTGGGTTGGTGAGGGTGGGGAAGGTTGAGAAGGAGCTTTGGAAAATGTTTCCCTTTCCTTGATAAGGAAAATATTTTCCAAAATATTTAAGCCAACCAAACATGGGAAAATTGAAAAACATTTCATACCAATCACACCCTTAGTGTGGTAATTTAGTCCACGTGTCACATATTTGGAGAGGGAGCGCCGGTTGAGACGAATGTTATAAAACAATCTAATAATAAGGTATTTTTGTAAGGGAACATTTAACAAGACGCTTGAATTTGAATTAACTAATTACCGACATTACACCTTCCTATGATTAGGGAATGCCCAGTCAACCTCTAATTACAGGCATCACACCAATTAAAGTCCTTGTTCTCCCAAAAAGCCTCACTAATCATTTTCAGTAACTTGCAACAGGGTAGGAGCAAAGGTGATTATCAGAATCGGTGGTTACTGTAAAATGTGACTCTACAATTAGACTTTCTTACTGCAAGATGGGGTGAGGTTTGTTGGTTGGTTGGTGTGTGTGTGGGGGGGGGTGGGTTAGAGCCGCAAAAGTTCAAGTACAATATGAAGGGACAAACTGATACTGAGCTATATTAACACCTCTATAAATATATTTACTGCATAACTCGTTTCAAACTCGCTAAATATTAAATTACCAAAGAATTTTGAGACTACACTTCCTTGTTTATTCATCAAGTTCCTGATCCCTGATCCACTTTGTGGCAACCCATTTTTCGCCTCTGATTACTGGACAGCTCCCGTGAAGAGATGTCTGCATTAGAGATTTAGAAATGTGAAAAATCGCAAAGATCACATGAGCATGATGACATATTGTTGGTAATCGATAATCTGCTTTATAACCAGTAGTACCCGCAGAGGGGAAGAAAGGAAGCAAACAACAAAAGATGAAGCAGTAAAGGAGAATCAGAAAATGGAACAGTAATAACAACATTATAACCTTTCTCATCAATATCCATGCAATGTGGCAATAGCTACTATAGGCTCCCATTCCACTGATTAATTACAGTAATACAACTAGGCTCCCATGCCACTGATTAATCAAAGTAGAACAAATATTCTTAGCAGTACCAAATCAATCTGCTTCAACAAATATGTTCATAGTATCACTGTAGTAGGATTGATCAAGAGTGGTTCTCACAGAAAGGAAATAGGAACACACAGAGAGAAACAAAAAGAACAGAAGCGGAAGCAATGGAAGCAATTTAGAGATGTATCTTGAAGATGTAGGCAATTCTTAACCTTTTATCATCTTTTCATTTTGTGGGGAACTCCCTAATCAAAAATGCAAGAATGACATCTTCTTACATGGATGCTGTATGAAGCTGTCAGGGTGCACAAAGTTTGCCTTGTATCCCATCTAACCTATTGCTTATAATCTCCTTTGTAGCAATTTATCATAACTGCATCTTATATCCAGTCTATATGTACTGTCTGATATCCCGACAATTGCCATAAAAAGTAAAAGGCGAAAAATTGTTCACTGTGCTTACTGCACAGCTGTGTATATTGTTATGAAGAAAATAGAAATGGGACAACAATGAAATCCAAAAGAACAACTCACCGGATCAATTGTACCATTTGGAAAGAGTGAGTAGAACAGTAGTCCATCCCCTCTACGCGGCTTCACTTTCAAACCAATACACTTGCGGAAGTCATAATTAGCATCCATGTTCTGCCCATTCTGTAAATTAACGAAGGACTAATTTACCCAGCAGGACAGGGAGAAAGGTAACAGTGGTCCAAGATGATGAAACAACCGTGAACTCACCTCGAAAGGAAACATGGTTTCTCCACCTTCTTCCACATCAGATAAATACAATAAAAAGGATGCAACCTAAATGAAATTTATTTTAGTCAGGACACGTGAAAGTAATCACTACTCAAAATTTAACTGCAACTGTACTATATTAGAATCAGACATGTTAACGTTCATAAGCTTTGTAGAGGCTAAGGTAAGCTTGCTCTAAACACTTTTGGGTCTATCTAGAGTGTAAGCAGAAAAAAAGGAGTAACAAGAGGAATGACACATGATAATTTCTTGTTCTGTTTAGTCAAATAAAATATAAAATCTCAAACAGTAAAACCTGAAAACAGCTGGTCGACATGCTGGAAAAAATTTGGTCTAACAGTGATATTTTAATTACATGATAGAAGCAAGCAAATACTAACACCAATTCTCTCCAAATACAAAATTCTCACTGACAACAGAAACCGGTCAAATAAAGAGAATTCCAGTTTAGAGTATATTTCATTCAATCTGGGATAAAGCTGTGTTGTTTGGAATTCTCTCTCATGCGACATTTTGCTATAGAGAGTTCCACAGAACTGCATAGAATGAATGCTGTCTGCAGCTAGTGGTGATCCAAATAACAGACCATGGTGATTCCTTGTAAAGAAATGAAATCATTGCAATCAATCAGCAAATTTGTGCCATAGGAACGATAACTTCAAACACTTTACTTTATTTCTTTTTCTTTTTCCATATTTCATATTTTTGAGGGAGAGGGGATTGGGAGAAACATGCATATGAAAACAAGACTAAGAGAAACATGCATATGAAAATAAGACTAACTTATCTAAATAACCAAACACTAAAAATTAATGCACCACTCATGATGCCAGTTTCTGTAAGACTAATTGAGCTACTAGAAAATTCACAAGTCAATTGGAAAAGTTAACAGCAACAATCCATTGAAAGTAGTTCGTACATACCCTTTGGCTCTTCTGAGGACCATATTGAGAAGGATCAAATGCATCATAATGTGAATGATAACTCTGGCCGATTTCATACCGCAACACATTAAATGCCTAAAAAATGCAGAGGAGAACTGATTCAAGTTAAACAGCAATTATGTTCAAGACTAAAACAATACTTAATGTTCTCATGAACAGAAGAATCAGTCAGAACTAGTAAAAGCAATTAAGAGAAAGTTCAGACACAAAAGGTTAGCAGCCTAACTAGCTATCAATTATCGGATGTATAGGCTACATAGATGCATTATATGCATCATTACATTTAACTCAAAATCCAAGGGAAATTGAACAAGTATTCTGGGAACACAGCACAAGAACTCCATCAGTTTCAGATAATACTCAAAACCCAGATTTTCCTCATTATACATTAAAGCATACAACAGCGAGAGATGCTCAGTTGTCTCTGACTTTCCTGTTAAAATGCACACCTTGAACTGTTGTCTCATTTTTATATCGAATAAGTCTCTTGTTAGAATACTTAAAGACCACACCATGTGACAGATGGCTAGTTGATCCAGAAGTGAAAACAAGCCGTCAACTACAATGAATGAGCTTTTCTGCACGAGTAAACTTGAAACAGAAGAGAGCCCAATAGGAATATACATATTATTTTTCACTCATTTCGAACTAAATTGGCACCTTTCTCAAAAATCCATATTAGTAATGATTTTATCAGTACACCAAAGGACTTGTCCTCTTCAGTATCGATCACCTCTTGGAAGGACGCATTACATAGTGGAGACTTACAAACTCTAATAAATAGGTGTTCCAGCATTTTACAAATGTACTATCAGCTATGTTGCTCAGATCCTGCAAAAATGCAGCTGCACCCGTATCTAATCCTCCGAAAATACATTATTTTTGGAGGATCTAACACACCCGACGACTTTTTTGGAGGATCAAAGCAACATAGACTTTCAGAGCTTGAATCAACTTAGTTTTCAAGAAAATAGAAGGTGCGGGAGAGCGAAGGAAATGAAGAAGCTCTGGAAAAGGATTCGCCACCAATGGTACTGCTATTATGTCCTCAACTAGAATCCAATTTCAAATGTATGGACGCAAAGATAAAACTGATATACAGTGAGAAGCGCTTCATGCATTATATTTAGGATGCGTGTTTTAAATGAGTTTTACCTCTCCATGTGTCCTGGGGATCATAGTCGCCCTTGCAATTTTTTCCTCAATGAGGTCCAAAATTCCAGTTTTGTCTTCAGATGAACTGATAAACATGCCAGAACTGGGGAAAAGGAAAAAAGTGTAAAGTTCATGCAAGATTTGTAACTTGTCAAAACCAAAAGAGGTGGAAAACCTCTATAAAATAGTTCTTTCAAAAAAAAGATCAAAGAAACTCTAAAAAAATGATCAGGAAAGGAAAACAAGACACATGGCCAGTTCAAATACCATGAACAACTTTGTCTTCCAAAAAGTATAAAATGTATATGCACTCACACCCAATTCATGATGAACTTATCTACCAGAAATGGATATTACGAAAATATGTTTAAGTTGATTAAGAGTTAGAGCCCGTTTGGATGGGCTTATTTTAAGTGACTTTTAAGCATAAGCCATAAGTTAGGAATTCTAGCTTTTGGCTTTTGGCTTGTTTTATCATTTTAGCTTAAAAACAAGTGCTTAAAAGCACTTTTTTACTTTAATCAAACACTACAAAATAGGTTAAAAGCTATTTTGGCTTAAAAGCACTTAAAATAAGCCAATCCAAACGGGCTCATAATCTAAGACATTTTCAACTAACTCTTGGAAAGAGTAAAAAGATGCATTTATGATTAAAAGAAAAGAAATTTCAATCAAGACATTGTAATGACTTAAACCTCAATAAAATTCTTGGATAGTGTTAAAGATGGGGTCAATTGTTTTGGGACATGAGCGAAGCAAAATAGAAGGTCATTCCCCAGAGTAGTGTTTACCTTGTTCTAATTCCTTTCGTATTCTCTGCTGTTTCTCCTTTGCGGAGAGCCAAAGCTGATGGTTTCAGCTCCGCCTTTGCCATCTTAATAATGCCTTGGCATTGTTCTTCAGTTGCAAAATTGGGAAAGTATAATGCACGTGGGAACCAGCTTAAGACCTATAAAAAAGATAAAATCAGCGTCATAAAATACACCAAAACAAATGAATACAAATGTGGACCAAAGATACAGACTTATATAGTAACGAGTACACCATAAATTAAAGATTTCTAAATTTACCTGCTCAGGGATAAAATCAGGAAGCTAACATGGTCATTTACAGCTACAGCTATTATGTGAATAGACTTAAATACATGCCTAATACTGCTGCTTCCTTCTCCTCTCAACACCCCCAAACCCACCCCCAATCGGCCGTAGCAAATGGGAATCGTAAATAAATAATAAAATAGTAGATGAGGTAGAAGAAGAAGAGTAGAAAGTAGGGAATGGGTATTTATTCATAGTCTTACTTAATTACCCATTTATGTTACTGATCAAGAAACAAAACACCAATTGACGTTACTTCAGCTGTAACAAAAAGGGGCGTCATTGCATCAAAGGCAACACGCTTAAGCAATGTTAATGTTGATTCATCAAAATAGTTCAAAATCCAACAATTTGAACTATATACACAAATAATAATTTTGGAGCACAAATGGTTTTAAACAAAAAATCCTGAAATCGACTAAAAATCGAACCAGGGCTAATCAGCAAAGAGAAAAGAGATCCCAAACTTGAGAGTTGAAACAACAGAAACAGACCTGAAAGGGGATGGAAGTGAGTGAATGTTCTCCAGTCTCGCCATTGGGCAAAGCATCAAATTCTTCCACAGATTCAAGCACCCTCGACCTCGGTCGTACACTACCTACTTGTACATCCTAATCGCACCCAAACACTTTGATCAGTACATGTATACAATATAGAAATCCATCAGTTACAAACTAAAAAATTACTAATAGGAAGTCTACCTGCTGAGAGATGAGAGTAGAACCGAATAAACCGACGAGGAAGAAGAAAAGACAAAGGAGAAAAACCGAAGGTAACCCTAAGCTCCACCATCTTTGTCCCAGTAATTTGCCTCTGCTCTTCATGTTTTTCCGCTGATGAAGAAAATCAATTGACTATAAGAGACTTTAGTTTTGTTAACTGATAATTTCTCTGTGCTATTTAATAACAACCCAAATATCAGAGGGGGGAAAAAACGGGGTGGTGTGAAGAAAGAGTGCATATGTACGATCTTTGACTTCCGCACGCGGCGGGAATTCTTTTCTCTCTTTTCTTCTTTTTTGGTTTTAGCTGAAATTGGTCATTTTTTTGCTAGAAGGAGGTTTTATCTTGATGCTTAATAATTGAGTGCGACAATACATGAGATAATTTAAAGGAGGTTGGACGTGCCACTTGCATCATAACATAGGTGCATGAGGGTAAAAGGGGACTCTTCAAAATACAAGATTGGGTCTAGAGTGATCTTGTGTTTGATTTTCCAAATTTTGCCAGTGCATCCGTAACTCTATTTCTTTCTCGCATTGCGTGGTTGAGTTGTTGTATGTTGAGTTCCTGGATCAATGACCTGCAAGATGTTATGAGTTGTAAGTATCTTGGGCTTCCAGTTTGAAGTATTTGAAGTAATACCTGAGAGTGTGTTTCAACAATTAATGGACGAAATCTTCGAGTGGCAGCAATTGTCAGTCCATGGAAAAGTATCAGTAATTCAGCCTGAAGGGTATTTGTACTTGGTAAATGTGTTGCAAAGCCGTAGATCCATTATCCCGTGGAGTCACGAAAAACTCCTCTTGCTCCTCCATGGTGATTTGTTGGATCATAAGCCCCGTCGATGTTGAGTTTAATATGTGGTGACTGTGGGTAGCCCAAAGGGTAATTTCTCTCTTAGCCTTAGTTTTTTTGTAAGGGATATTTGTTAAATAATAAACTTGAGATGCTAGAGATATGACTGTGGTGGTGTCTATTAGGTGGTTTTGGTTTTTGAAGTGGTTATTATTGTGATTTAGCCAAAGTTGCCACAAGAGGATAGGTGTTAAGATGAAAAAAGGTATAGAAGTGCTGGAGTTTAATTGGATTGGTGTATGTGAGGTGCAGAGCTTGTGTAGTGCATGAGATTGGTTGTGGGTATTTTAATACGGAGGTGGCGCCACAAGGTGCTTGCTGATTTGCAATGTAGAAAGATGTGTGGGATATCCTCGGGGATATTAATACAATTCGGCAGTATGGGTTATTTGTGATGTTTTTGTAGCATAGAAGTGATTTGGTTGGAAGTTTCTCATGTGAAAGAAGCCATAAAAAAATTTTATTTTTGGTAGTGTGGTTAGTTTCCAGATTCAATTGTTGAGGAAGTTTATTTTGCAGTGAGTATCTTGATATAGTATATATAGGTAGGCTGAGGAAGGGGCAAATGAACCATCATTTGAGTGGTGCCAGTAGGATGTATCTTCTCCTTGTTAGGTTGTAAGGATGGGTGTGTTTTGTATGAGGGACATGATTTGTGGGGGTAATGGAAAGGAGAGATTAGAGGTGTCCCAGGTGGAGTGTGAGATGAGATGTGCCACTGGTTTATGTAGTTCGTGTTTAGGGATAGGATTAGGTGTCTAAGAGATAAGTTATTTGCAATCCAGTGGTCAGACCAAAGGTTTATGTTTTTACCATTAGTTACTGGTTCCTGTGTGATAATAATTGATGTTTTTGATCATGCTTTTCTAAATGTAGGAGTCGTTAGGGTGTGTTTTTTTATTATATAGAAAGTTTTTGAAATATTCTTATGGGTGGTCATATTTTGCTGATAGGATGTTTGCCCAAGGAGAATTATTGGAATGTGTGTAACGCCAAAGGAGATTTGTTAGCAAAGCTTTATTCTTTTGGGATAGTTTTTGTATTCCATAGCCCCTTCGGATTTTGGAGTGGTGATCTTGTCCTAGTTTATTAAATGCAATTTACGTTTTTGTTTCGTTGAGCCCCATAGGAAATTGCGTTGAATTTGGTCTAGTTTGTGTATTAGTTTGGGTGGTAGTAGATTAATTTGCATTGCATATGTGAGAATTGTGTTTAGGACTGATTTGATTAGGGTTGTCCTTCCCGCTAGGGTGAGAAATTTTGCTTTCCAGCCAAATAGTTTTGATGTGGCTCGATCAATAATGTGTTGGTAATTAGATGTTTTAGGTTGGTTGTGAGTGATTGGTACTCCTAAGTATTTGCATGTGTTTGTGGTAATGGGGATATTTAAGAAATTTGATATGACTTGGCTAAGGGAAGGGTTTACATTAGCTGAGAAAAGAAGTTTTGATTTCTGGAAATTAATTTTTTGTCCAGATTTTGCACTTAATTGTTGGAATATGTCAATTATTGTGGCAGTATTGGAAGTGGTTGCTTGTGCTAGTAGGATGAGGTCACCTGCAAGCATGAGGTGCGAGAGTGGTTGAGCATTTCTATTTAGGTGTATGGGGGTCCACCGGCAAAAATCGACATTGTGCTCAATAATGCGGGATAATGATTCCATACATATGATGAATAAGTATGGTGATAGTGGGTCTCCTTGTCTTGTACCTCTAGAGGGTTGAAAGAAGGGAGTGGGTGTTCCATTGATAATTATGGATACGGAGGAAGTTGTAACACGGGACATTATGAGATTAATTAAGGGTTGCGAAAATCGTAAGTGCTGTAGGAAAAAACGGATGAAGGACCATTCTAATCGGTCAAAAGCTTTTTCGAGGTGAATTTTTATCAACATATTTCCTTTTTTACCCTGTTGTTTTTTAAAAGAATGTATGATTTCCTCTACAAGGATGATGTTGTCAGCTGCCTTACGGCCTTTTAGGAAGCTGCTTTGAGTTGGATAGATTAATTTGGGAAGAAGAGGTTTGATTCTATTAACAATAATTTTAGTAATGATCTTGTATAAGATATTGCATAGGCCAATTGGTCTGTATTGGTGTATGGATTCTGGAAAGTTAGTCTTGCGGATGAGGATAATATTAGTTTTATTTATTTCGGGGGGTATATGGATGTATGGAAGGCTTGTTGGCAGGTGTGTATTACTGCTTGCTTTGTTTCCGACCAAAATTTTTGGAAGAAAATGGGGTGCAGTCCATCCATGCCAGGAGTTTTAAGAGGTTTGAATGAGTTTACTGAATTTGTGATCTCTGAAGTGGATAAGGGTCTTTGTAATGCTTGGATGTCATCATTTGTGAGTGAATTTGAGAAGGTAGAAATAAATTTATTTTGGCAATGTGTTAATTGAGTAGTAAAGAGGTCTTGGTAGTAATTGAGGATTGTATCACGAATAGTGTGGATGTCAAAAGTCCAATTTCCTAGTGAATCATGGAGACTTAGGATTCTATTTTGTCTACGTCTTATTATTGTGGAGAGGTGGAAGTAGGACGTATTAGCATCTCCGTCGTTAAGCCATTGGACGCTGGATTTTAATTTCCAGTATTCCTCCTCTATTCGAAGTAAGTTATTAAAATCCGTGATTAGTTGATTTTAAAGATTATAGTGGAAAGAGTTTTTGTTTCCGGGTTGCATATTTTGAAGTCCTTTCAGATGGGCAATCAGGATTTTTTTTTTTTGTAAAAGATATTTCTAAAAGTGTGAATGTTCCAGTGATTGGCTAGGTCTATGAAGTTGTTTAGGACCTTAGAATAGTCGTTTTTGTCTAGCCAAGTGTTTGCTACAACATGTTGGAATTGAGGGTATTGCGGCCACATCATTTCAAATTTGAAGGTTGGAGCAGGTTTGGAGTAAAGGTTGGTTAAATTAAGAATTAGAGGGCAGTGATCAGAGTGAGTACGTGTTAGGTGCTTGACAATTGAGTCTTGAAATATTCTAGCCGTTTAGTGTTACCATAGAATTTATCAGTCTTTCCATGATGATAGTGTTTGGATGGTTTTTTTTGTGATTAAAATTAGGTTTGTTAGTCCAGGTGGATCTAGGTCCTGAGAATCCTAGATCAATCATTTTAATATTATTAAGGTATTTATTGAAAGTGGAGGATTTTTTTATATTAATAGGTGCTCCGCCAAATTTTTCCTTAGAGGTGGAGACCTCATTGAAGTCACCAAATAGGATCCATGCACAGTTATAATGTTCATGCACTGTTTGTAGATTGTTCCATAGTATATTCCTATCGGTAAA
This sequence comes from Nicotiana attenuata, assembly GCF_001879085.1. Classification (NCBI taxonomy): domain Eukaryota; kingdom Viridiplantae; phylum Streptophyta; class Magnoliopsida; order Solanales; family Solanaceae; genus Nicotiana; species Nicotiana attenuata. The sequence continues at coordinate 104,655 of NW_017673060.1, read as the reverse complement.
ATTATTGCTAACATAATAATGATAGTGACCACGAAGGTGATTTATTTACCTGGACAGAGGCGTGTATTGCTTGACTTGTGATTGCTAATGTATTTATAACCAATTCATGGGCGCGCTAGAGAATAACTATACCTCCTTATTGGCCTTGAGCTGCAACTTGGATTAAGTCTGTATAGTTGAACTCCATGAGTAGCTCAGTGTGATCATCCATTTTTTTTTCTGTGAGGCACAGGATAGAGGGGCTGTTCCATGTGAGCAAGAACCTGAGATTCCGGCGGAATTCTTGATTATGAGCTCCCCGGCAATTCCATAGCATTATCTTCACTAAGCCTTTATGGTGTGTAGGGCTGCTTATCGGGCTAATTGGGCGGTTATTTACTCTTAACGGTTTGGCTTATCGGTTATCAGTTTGTAAATGTATTGATCCGCTATCCACCCGATAAGATATCGGACGGATTGGTATCGGTTTAGCTCTTATCGGGTGGTTATCGGGCGGTTTATCGGCCTAATTCAATCTATATTAGGTGCATTACAGAGGGCATACTATCGCAACAAATATACTGAGTGGCAAGGTTTACACGTTCCACAAGCTGTTGAATTGTGTGAAGACATACACTCTCTTCTAGTAGTTCCAAGTTAGCCTGATGGTCAACTAAATGAGTCTCTTTCCTCTTTCACATGATGAATTTGAACTCATTACATGTTGAGAAATTTGAACCAAGGTTGTTGATTATTACTATCTTTTTATGGTCCGCTTTAGCGGCAACATTTATTTTCTACCGGAAGGTAAAATTATCATGTTAATGATCGATTTCACTTTTAATTTGGAGGTGATGCTGCCTTTTCTTCCTGCTACTATTATGTATTATCTGCTTGTGAATGAAAAGGCACCAGATTAGCGATGACACGTGTTTGATGATGGTAAGTTAAGCGAAACTTAAGGTCAATGGTAACGCTTGGCCGATTATGATACTGGTGGCGTTTGAATTGGATGCGGAACATAGAGATATGATATCACCTGTGGCGTTTGAATTGGATTATATATATATATATATATATATATATATATATATATATATATATATATATATATATATATATTCTTAACGGGTTAACGAATTATTCGTTAAGAAAATTGAATAATCCGCCCCAAACCGATAAGCCGGTAATGAAAAAATTTCAATCCATTCCCCGTCCGTTAAATCGTTAACCCGATACCAATAAGCCATTAAGCTTCGGTTCGGTTTTCATTTTCGATTCGGTTTTGACCACCCCTAATGGTGTGGGATGCTCTCTTCCGGAGCCAGTGATAAACCTAAGTGCGTTAGCAGGTGGTGAGGATTGTAAAGGACTGTTGTTAATAAGTTGTCTTATAGGGTTGAGGTCATAAGCATGGCATATCTCTCTTCCATTGGGAAGGGGTTTAGGCGTAAGTTTAATGGGATGTTTTGTAGGTTTGAAGGGAAGAAGGTTAGGTGTATTTTTTCTATATTTCCTGACATGGAGATCATCAGAAGGTTGTTCAGAATCACGGATTCCCTGAAGGTCTCCGGTAGGTCGTTTTCTTCTTTTGCTTGGTGGTGATTTTCTTGAAGTGGTGAATTTGGTGGTGAGTTGGAATTGTGGTTGATGGTTGTGTGCTATTGCAGTGGTTGTAATGGTGTTGGTATTGGGGGTTAATGGGGTCTCACTAGTTGGTGGGGAAGAGCAAACCATGGCAGGCAGCTGTTCTGAGGGGGTGTATTCTAATAGGGAGGGAGGTGAGGTGCATAGGCTTGTCATTGTTGAAATTGGGCTAACAGTCAAATTGGAAATTTGAGATGATGTGGTGTTAAGGCTAGTTGGGTGGTATTTAGAGGGCTCTTTGGGGATGTAATGGATGTGATTTCAGTGGTTGGTTGAGGGGGTAGGCCATTATTGTAGGTTGATGAACTTGTGTAAGTTTCATGCAACAGACTACTGTGTGATTTAGGTGATGTGGGTTTAGTGGAAGTAGTGTTGGGTGGGGATTCTTTAGGTATTGATGATGGTAATGCAGTGGAGTCTGACAAGCGAGGTGGAGTGTGGGATATACTTTTGGCGTTTTGAGACATGAGGGGTATGGTAGAGTTTGTATTTGTTTGGATGGACATCGTTATTACACTATTTTCGTTTGTGTTTAGTGTGTATTGTTCATGCATGCACATGTTTGTACCGGACTTAGAGTAGTAGACTTATAATGATTGACTAGTTTTGTTTGTTTCTTCTTGTTGTGTTGTTTTGGAGTTATGTGTTTAGACATGGTTCTACGGCTAAGGGGGTGTAGGAGGGGTGATTTGAAGTAATGATTAGTTTCTCTTAGGTTATCAGGGGGCGTGGGTATAGGGGATTGTAGGTAAGATGATGGTGGCTTGGTGGTATTTAGGTTAGGGTTGCATGGAAGTGTTATAGGTGGTATTGAGTGAATTTGGGCAGTTTTGGCATTTGTATGGGGTGGGTCAGGTGTGGGGTTGTGCTTTGGTAGGTTGGATTGGTTTTGTAGGTTGATGTTAGTGGTTGGTTTTTTAGTGTGAAGGGGGCTGTGTGGGTCCCTTGTGCCTTTGACGGTGGTATTGGGGGAATTTGGATGGTTTTGGTTTTTGGACATGGTTTGGGGTAATTGATTGTCTTTCATCTTGGTGTTGCTCTTGTTCTTAGCATGGTTGACAGTTTTCCATTAGTTTTGTTGATCGTCTTTACTGATGGTTGTATTTGGATTTCCTTGTATTTGATTTGAAGTGGAAGGGGTTGTAAAGGTTGGGCAGTAATGAAGGTTATGCCCTTGACATCCACATTTTGTGCATATTATAGAAGAATCTTCATAGTGGATTAATTGGGTGTGTGTTCCTAATAGAATTTTGGATGGAAGGGATTTTCCTAGTGGTGCCAAATTACAAAGTCTGGCTAACGGCCTCTGGATGTATGTACTGTGCATGTGTCAATTTTTATGAGGGTGCCAATGAAAGCCGCTATTTTTTTGAAGATTTGTAGGTCATAGTATTCAGTGGGTAATTCCTGTAATCGAATCCACACATTGGTATAATTGTGTGTGTTAGTGCTGGGTTGAATTTGGGTTCCCATTGGCGTATGGAGAGGTATTGAGACCCTATGAACCAAGGTCCATTTTGGTATATTCTGTTGTAGTTTTCTAGCTTTTGGAATTGATAAGGTAGAACTCATATCCTAGATCTATCAATTGAAGGGTTTCGTCAAGTTGCCAGATTGAGTTTAGCTTAGTCTTAAGATTTGTGCAGGACATTTTTTCCCCCAGGAGTTTGATAATAATGAATTGTTACCAAGAGCGATATAGCCTTAATTTGTCATTTGAGGTTATAGGTATGAAATTGGTCATGCCATTTCTTAGTAACCTGAAAACTAATTGCAAATAAATATTATGTTGAGCGAAAAAGAAATTGGATTATTACCTGATAAAATAAGAGAAATTACATTGGACATGTTAAAAAGAAAATTACATCATAAGTGGATGTTGGATAATTTTTAAATTGTTTTAAGTTAATTACTCTAGGGGCCAAGCTCAATATACTTGATTGATTAAAAATTTCAAAAAATATTTTCTTTTGAAAATTTTAAAAATCTCCCATATTTCTTATAACTGTTATAAATCCTGCAAATGGTTTCATCCACTTGCAACGATGGATGTCTTCCATAACAGGTTTTAGATTGGTTATGTATCCATAACAGATTTTAGATTGGTTATGTATCCAAAACAGGTTTTAGATTGGTTATGTATTCATAACAGGTTTTGGATTGGTTTTGTAACAACGAAATATTTCTACAAATAGGTTCACTGATGAACGTATTCCACACTCTGAAACGAAGAAATAAATCTTCTCTTCTAATGTTATCATTCTCTTCTGTTATTAGTCCTAGTTAATTACATAGTTCTTGCTATATTGCTTTTATTTTGTAACACGTTATCAGCACAAATCTCTAACCAAATGATTCAATCAGCTCATCTAATCTTTTTCCTAAAGGAGCTGGTCTTCTTTCCGATTCAGGTATACATCAATTTGTTTATACAGTTTTATGAACTTTCTCAAGTTTCTGACCTACAACTCAATGTTATAAATCACTACATGGATGACCTGGAGGGAATATTATTATAATACTTATTTTGCCATGAAACTGAAAGAAAAGCAAATTTATGTTACATATGCGTTTTCTATAGTCTCAAGTACAAAAGAGAAGTAGGAGTATTTCAGATATATACGTGATGGTGTGTTGCAAAATTCTTGAAAATTTAATAAATTATTACTATTGTGTTAAGAAAAAAAAAATGAGATGTCAAATTCATGTATTGTAAAAATATACTACAGTTTACTGGCACATCTATTACATGCATATATAATAATGATAACATCCTACAGTGATCAATTCCAAGGGTACTATATATTTACTGATTCTTCAATTTTGCATAACGAGTATGTCATCGAAATTGGTACTACTCCTAAAGATATGATACTTCTTTAATCTCACAAGCAGTAGCCATATTGTTAAAGAGATTTTAAAAGATATGGTACTTCCTAATCAAGAGATACATGCATTTAGTTTTCTTTAAAATCTCTATTATAAAGGATCAATCAAAATTTACGAACATAATGTTTTGTACACTGCTTTATAAACTTTAGTTATACATTTCTATAAAATAGTTATACATTATAAATCTTATTATGACAAAAAAGTTGTTTATGTGTATGTCTATGATAAGTGGTACTTAATAATTTTAGAGGCTCGAGAGCGAGTCCCAACATATTATGGCCTGATATGCCTTTTTATGGGTAAGACTTTGATTTGAGTTCCAATGCACCGTATTGATGATGATTCAGAACGAAGACAATATAATTACCATGGCCATATGAATTGGCACGGTCGTGGCAAGGAACAAAATAATAATTGTCATCATGATAGTAATTATAAAAAAGAGAACAATAAGGGTTCTCAATATATCCTTCAAAAGGTGATGGCAATGTTTACCATCAAATTGGTATGGAAAAATAATAAAGTACGTCGCAATGATTATACTCCATTCCTTGAAAAGAGTGTGACTTGTGATAAACATTTAGAATGCAGTCTCATTCCCGAAGGTGAATGTAGCAATATGTGTGTAATGAATAAAGACGTGTTGGATACATACCACAACTCACCTTTAAGGGAAGTTTAAGAGGAAGAAAGATAATAATTATTACTGTGTGGTTACACGAATATGTCATTGGTCGCGTACATGTGGTACGTCAAAAATATTTTGACATGCCTTATAAAAGGTTATTAAAGGCAACATTCAAGCAAGAAATAATTTTGCTTATGATGACTTTGACCATGAAAATTTATTATAATATAACTTTCTTTGTGAAAGAGACATTCACCATATGAATGGTGTGACAAAAGATCTTGTAGTACAAAATCAATTAAGAGATTCGGAAGAACTAATTTATTATTATCCGGATGAATAAAATTGTTCATGACATTGATATTGTAGTAAGTCTCAAAAGAAACTTTTTGAGTTTCAAATATATAAGCCAATGTGGTTGGCATATTGAGACTATAAATGAAAGGAAGGTTGAATATATTCATATTACTATAATCATATCGGGTAAATATAAAAGGTTACCCAACTTTCCTTCTATTTGTACTAAGCAAGTATAAGTATGATGATGCAATCACATGCCACAAGTAAACTAGAGGTTTATTGAAACAAATATTAGTTGGCATGACTGGTAAGCCATCCCGGTTCAATTATGATGCCCAAATGATTGAGAATTCATATTGACATATATTGAAGAAATAGAAGATTCTTCAAAAATTCTCTTATGCTGCTTATTCTCATGATATACCAGCTAAGGTAGGGACCGAATCCCTTGATTTCTGGAACGAATAAAAAGTGATATATATATGGGCCCAGTCACCTGCCATATGGACCATTTACTATTATATAGTTTTAATAGATGCATCTATTGTATAGTCAGACGTGCGTTTGTTATCAACTTGCAATTTGACTTTTGCAATGTTGCTTGCTCAAATTATTAGAGCAAAGTTCCAGAACGTAAACTATGATGATTTTTCTTGATAATGCTGGTTTAAATCCAAGTTGGTTTAGCATAAATTATATGCCTCCAACTATAGCTAACCAATTGGTTATGAGAACAAAACTCCCAAAAATAAAATTTGGTGAGATGTATTATTTAATATATAGCAGCACTTGTACGCATCTAGCCAACAAATTATTGATAAATTCCCCCTATCACAATTGGTTTAGAGTCAGGAACCAAATAAATTCTATCTAGAAATATAAATGTGCAATATGATTTAATTGCTCCACCATAACGCATAAAGATGAGTCCCTAAAGAATGATGGGGATATGTCTTGGTGATCCAATATTAGGGGGAGAAAATGGGCAGCTGGAAAAATATTACATGAAATGAATTATTATGAGTACAATAGATCCTCACACAAGAAAATATGAACTTGAAGTTCAAGTGATAATTCATTTGCAAAATATTGCTAGACACATTTGTTGACCCAAAGCTAAATATCATATTTCAGCTGCTAGTGCCCCAAAAAAAGGGATAAAGTCCATGAAGGACAGAGTCTATGGCACACATGAAGCATAATAGACCAATCGGTTTCAAAAATAAAACTCCTTGAAGAAGGAGAGGAGCAAATGATCAAAATGACCATAATAAGGAGGCGAATTCTCTATAAGAGCACGACGACATAACACTTTATAAGACCTCATAAGAGAGGCTCAGGTACCTGAAAATAATGAGATCTCGATAAGTTATGTCTTTATTGAGTGATGATGGAACCGATATAAAATGATCATCGACGATATTATTGATATAATGTAGCACTCAATATTATTAATATTGACGAGGATCTTGAGCTCAAATCTATCATAGAATGTGGACAGATAAATGATTGGCCAAAATAAAAAATACGCAATCAAGATTGACTTCACCTGAAAACTGTGAAATTGGACGTATAGTCCCAACACCTGAAAGTATAAAGCCCAGTGGAGGTAAACATATGTTCTTGTGCAAAAGTAAAATGCAAAATCAAGTCTATAGATATAAAGACAACTTGTGGCACAAGATTTTTCGTAAATATCCTGGCATTGATTATATGGAGACATATTCTCCTGTGGTGGATAAAATCACATTCGGGTATCTTATCAGTCTAGCAATTCATGAAAAACTTGATATGCATCTTATGGATGTTGTCACGGCCTATTTATATGGCTCAATGGACAACGAAATTTTTATAAAAATCCCTGAAGGATTCAAAGTACCTGAAATATACAAAGATTCTCGGGAAACTTGTTCAATAAAGCTTCAGAAATCCTTGTATGGATTGAAGCAATCAGGGCGCATGTGTTATAATCGCCTCAATGAATACCTATTGAAAGAAGGGTACAAGAATGACCCAAATTTGTCCTTGTGTCTTTATAAAAGGATCTGGATCAGAATTTGTCATAATAGCTGTGTATGTTGATGACTTGAATATCATTGGAAATCCTGAAGAGCTTCCAAAGGCAGTAGAATGCTTGAAGAAAGAATTTGAAATGAAAGATCTTGGAAAGACAAAATTTTGTCTTGGCTTACAAATTGAGCATTTGAAAAATGGAATATTTGTCCATCAATCAACGTACACCGAAAATATTTTGAAGCATTTTTGTATGGATAAAGCACATCCATTGAGCACCCCGATGGTTGTGAGATCGCTTGATATAAATAAAGATCCATTTCGTCCTCATGAAAATAATGAAGAGCTTATAGGTACTGAAATACCATATCTTAGTGCAATTGGGGCATTAATGTACCTTGCTAATAATTCTAGACCAGATATAGCTTTTTCTGTAAGCTTGTTAGCAAGATTTAGTTCTTCCCAACACAAAGACACTAGAATGGTATTAAGCATCTATTCAGATATCTGCGAGGTACCATTGATATGGGACTATTTTATTCAAATGAATCTAGGTCACAACTGATAGGTTATGCAGATGCAGGATATTTGTCTAAACCACATAAAGGTCGATCTCAAACAGGCTATTTATTTACATGTGGAGGTACTGCCATATCATGGCGTTCAACAAAACAAACTATGGTTGCTACTTCTTCAAATCATGCAGAGATAATACCCATTCATGAAGCGAGTCGAGAATGCGTTTGGTTGAGATCAATAACTCAACATATCCAGGAGCTATGTGGTCTTTCATGGGGAAATGATATCCCAATAATATTATATGAAGACAATGCTGCATGTATAGCTCAACTAAAAGGGGGATATATTAAAGGAGACAGAACAAAGCATATTTCACCAAAATTCTTTTTCACGCATGATCTTCAAAAGAATGGTGAATTAGATGTTCAACAAATTCGTTCAAGTGATAATTTGGCAGATTTGTTCACTAAGGCATTGCCGACATCAACATTTGAGAAGTTAAGATACAAGATTAGAATGCGTCGTCTCCGGGATATCAAATAAGGTTTTTTTTTTTATCAGGGGGAGAAATACGCGTTGTACTCTTTTTCCCTTAACCAAGGTTTTGTCCCATTTGAGTTTTCCTGGTAAGGTTTTCATTGAGGCAACTCTTAATATGTATACAAGATATGTGTACTCTTTTTTCTTCACTAAGATTTTTGGGTTTTTCTTAGTAAGGTTTTAATGAGGCACATTATCTGTTAGTGGACATCCAAGGGGGAGTGTTATAAATCCTGCAAATGGTTTCATCCACTTGCAACGATGGATGTCTTCCATAACAGGTTTTAGATTGGTTTTGTAACAACGAAATATTTTTATAAATAGGTTCACTGATGAACGTATGAACGTATTCCACACTCTGAAACGAAGAAATAAATCCTCTCTTCTAATGTTATCATTCTCTTCTATTATTAGTCCTAGTTAATTACATAGTTCTTGCTATATTGCTTTTATTTTATAACAATAACCAAAATATAGTGCAGATTGTGCTGGATTTTTTTGTCTAATTTGCCAACGATATACCATATATTAGTAACTTAATTTCGTGTAGGAAAGCAACATGGTTGAAGATCTGATTACGAAGTTTAATATTATACCGTAAGTTAGTAAGTAGAGTCCAACTGGGTATACACTACATACTATATACTTATCCGCGTCAATTATTTTCATCAAATTAATAGATGTATAACTTGTATTTATATTTACATTTTTTCATTTAAAATAGTTAATTAATAGAGTCAAACCTCTCTATAACAATATCGTTTGTTCCGATATTTATGGGCTTTTACAGTGAATGGTTGTTAACTTGTTATACACATATATCATCATTTGAAGTGTAAATATATTTCGGTTGTTACAAACAAAAATTAATTTTTTTTAATGTTATGTATAAAAAATAAGAAAATTATTCAAATTATATACTCAAAAGATATGTAAACTTTACTAATCAAATATTTAAAAAACGCTAACACATTATTAATAAATTCGTAACTAAATGTACAAAGATTTAAGAAGAATTAACCCAAATAGCCACTCACCTAAATTTTTAAACTAAGAATAGCCAATGGATGTATAATATATGTAAAATTCATGTATAATATGTATAATCAATGTATACCGGCTAGAAAAATTAAACAATAAATCTTGTCGGCTATTTGTGTAACAATCCCAATATTTGAACTCTAAAGCATACATTTTAAAGCTACTAGAAGATTAAATTATTTCAAGATTGATGAAAAAACTCAGTAATTGTAGTTTGTTTCGTAGATTCCAGTCTCTTACTAGCGGTATAATGCTTGAATTAATGAAGATTTGTGTCTAAATTTTGATCGAAAAGATTCCTAATAACTTTCTCTTGAAAGCAATCTAATAAGTTAACAATTGAATCTTCTATCTCGGTCCAAGTAGCAATAGGTTGAGGTCAAAATCTTTAAACTTATTATTGGCGATCTTATTAGAGATTCTACAACAATATTATAGAGGGATAATTTTACAAAGAATGTACTGCTATAAAGATGGATGTTGCTTTAATAGATAAAAAGTTAATATACAACAACAACAACAACAACTACCCAGTATAATCCCACCAAGTGGGACCAAGTGGGGTCTGGGGAGGGTAGGATGTACGCAGCCTTACCCCTACCCTGGAAGGATAGGGAGACTGTTTCTGAATGACCCTCGGCTAAAGAAGGTGAAGGAAGCCCTCATAGCAAGTGATAGCAAGACAAATAGTTAGAACACTAAATCGGAGAAAACAACAAAGAATATGGAAGGAGTACCGATAACAAGTTATAGCAAGATAGTATATTTAGACAAATAAGTCCAAGGCAGCACACAAGAATATGACGAAGTCCTGCTAGCAAACTACGGAATTACCGAAGGTAAGTAGTAACAGAACAAGACACGTGGCTATAGCAAACTAAGGAAAAAAGGGTACCATTTTAGCACTAATACTATCGAACTAGGGAAGACAAAGGAAACCGCATGACTACCTACTAACCTTTCGCCCTAATCATTCACCTCTACACCCTTCTATCTAGGGTCATGTCCTCGGTCAGCTCAAGCTGCGCCATGTCCCGCCTGATCACTTCACCCCAAGACTTTTTAGGTCTACCTCTACCCCTCCTCTCACCTCGCAAGGCCAACCTCTCATATCTCTTGACTGGGGCATCTGTGCTTCTCCTCTTAACATGCCCAAACCATCTCAACCTTGCCTCACGCATCTTTGCCTCCACCGGGGCCACCCCACCTTGTCCCGAATAACTTCATTCCTAATTCTATCCAATCTAGTATGCTCACACATCCATCTCAACATCCTCATTTCCGCTATCTTCATATGCTGGACATGTGACTTTTTGACTGGCCAACACTCTGCCCCATACAACATAGTCGGTCTGACCACTACCTCGTAGAACTTACCCTTAAGTTTCAACGGCACATTCTTATCATATAAGACACCTGAAGCGAGCCTCCACTTCGTCCATCATGCTCCGATACGGTGAGTAACATCCTCATCTATCTCCCCATTCATCTGAATTATAGATCCAAGATATTTGAAACTCTCTCTCTTGGGATTGACTTGCGTATCGAGTCTCACATCCCCGTCTGCCCCCTGGGTAACACCACTGAACTTGCAGTTCAAGTATTCTGTCTTGGTCCTACTCAACTTGAAACCCTTAGACTCTAAAGTATGTCTCCAGACCTCCAGCCTTTCGTTAACGCCACCTCGCGTCTCATCAATCAGGTAAAAAATTAATATAGATATGTAAAACATAACATAAAAAAATGATTCCGAGAAAAACTTGACTTTTATAGTTAATGGTGTTATAAAAGGTCTGACTGTATTTATTCTTATATAATTAATTATTTAATCACAATAAATTAATATAATTAAATACAAATATTGAGTACGATTAAATTTTATAGTTCAATCCACTAGGACAATGGTCATGAGCAGCGGCGGAGCTTCCTTAGGCTAAGAGGTGTAAATTGACACCCGTTCACAGAAATATTATATTGTATAGCTAAGTTAAAAAATTAATTTTTATTTATATTTACTATATGTTGACTTTCTTTTATTTTTTTTATATTTTGTCACTTCTTAAAATTTTTTTGGCTTCACCCGTTCACCGGTCATGTCGCACGGGTCAAGTGGAGTCCACTCAATGCTACGCCAAAACATAAATCTCACAATGACTCGACTCCACCTACCACTCAACACAAAAACAAAAACACACTCATGAAATTCTCCATCTGTCCACCAATCACTTTGATAAATTCACCACCTGCCCCTCATAAGTCATATCATAAGAAGGAAAGGAGAAACACTTTTAGAAAACTAAGAGGGTAACACTTGTCTTGTTTTTTGCAAATTTCCTAATTAGTTCTAAGGTAATTTACTTGTAATTTTTTTCCTATTCATCAATCACTGTTTGCAATCTAAATCTTACCCAGGTCATTTATTGACAATTTACGTTTATTAGCATCTAATCTGGTGCTACCTAACTTTACAAATTACAAGTTGTTATAAATAGAATTGTATTTATGGTGAATGTCTATATTTAGAGAGATTCTAGGGTTTATTACTTGGTGGCTAAGTCACCCTCTCCCTATAAATAGAGGGTTCTATTCCATTGTAATTCACCCCAAATCAATAAGAATCCTTTCTCTCTCTCTTTCTCTGCAATATTGTTCTTCTACTTTTATTATTTCATAACACGTTATCAGCACGAGACTCTAACCAATTGAGTAGAAGCTTTGGGATTGAGCATAATGATTGTCAATTATTCCATGAACTTCCTTCGTGATTAAATTCTGGATTTAAGGTAAGTATTTTACCGTATTTTTCTCTTTTATTCTATACTTTGATTTTAAATACAAGCAAAGACAACAAAGTTTGATTATAACTCTAATGGAGTTAGTAAGAAATTATAACCACCCAAAGTGATAAAATAGATATCCCTTGCCATGATTGTGGGCAAAGAATTGAAAACCCGTCCCATTGAATTTGCTCCATTCTCATTCCCTTAAGAGAATGTGATAGCAATATGTGATAAGTCTGAAAGAAGACAAAATTATTACCATGAAGGTATCAATGGATGTGGACGTGGCAATAGACGAAATTATAATCGTCATCATTGTGATAATGAGAATAATAAGGATTCTCAAAATAATCCTTCACTCTCTGAAAGTAATATTTGTCATCGATTTGACATGAGATTTTATAAAGCACATATAGATGATTACGGTCCATTCATGATGTGAATGTGACAACATCTGATTTATGAATACATATTCATTCTTGGAGGAATATGAACGTGCTAGTGGTAGTGAATATACCACGCTCACCTCTAGAAGGAGGTTTGAGATGATATAAGAAAATAATGTCATTATTATGGCATGAATGGTCATTGGTCACGTACCTATTGTACGCCAAAATATTTTGGCATTGTGATAGTTAAAAGACAACGGTAATGCAAGAAACAGATCTTGCATATAATTTTGACCATAACCATAATGGTATAACTTTCTCTTTAAAAGAGATATTCACCATATAGGTGTTGATGAATATGTGGTACTACAAAATTAATTGAGAACTCCGCAAGAGCCAATTATACTATTTTGGAGAAACACAATTGATTACCAATAAGATATTATGTTGTAGTAAGTCTCAAAGAAACTTGTTTAGTTTCTAAAGTATTCGTGAAAGCAGTTGGTTATATTGAGACTATAAATAAAGGAAAGATTTAATATCTTTTATTACTACTACTTGTAGCGGGATAATATGTATGTGAAAAGCTACTCGCTTTATTCTCCAATTTGTACTACACAAATAAAAGAATACCACACTAAAGTGGATGTTTATTGATATAAAAACCCATATCATAAGAAACTTGGAGTTTATTGATAATTGCACACGTCATGTTGTAAATCTGAAATTTATCAATATTGATAATTTATTCAGTTGGCATAACTAGTTTAGCCATATCAATTTAAGTAAGATGTGCAAAAAATAAAAGAGAATTCACATGGGTAATTAAAGAACTAGAAAGTTCTTTACGAATTCTATTATGTTGCCTGTTCTCATTAATTAATATACCAATTAAATTTGGGATTGAATCCCATGAATGCTGGAAATATCAAAGGTGAATATGGGCCATTCACCTGCCATGTATACCACATAAGATGCATCTATGAGATGGTTACATGTGCGATTATTATTGACCCGCAACCTATGTTTGCGAGATAACTTGCTCAATAATTTAATTTCGAGCATAATTCTAGATTTTCTATTCAAGAAGTTCATCTTAATAAGTTGGTTTACATCACAGTTGGTTTAGCAAAATAATTTTTTAAGTGCCTCCACTTAATAGCTAAACTATTGCTTATGAGAACAAAGTTATATATATCAGTTTGATATAGGTTATATACGAAAGTATATTACATTCTCCCCTCACAAGTGGTTCAGGGTCAGGAACCAAATAATTCCATCTTATTATTATTGATGTGCGGTGTATATTTTGATTAACACCATAACGCACAAAGGTGGATTCTCAAAGTTGAGGTAACAAGTTAGTTTTTCTAACATGAGGGGGAGATATGATAAACAGTTGAGAAAAAGTTATATGGAATGAATTATCATTTGTACATCTAGATCCTCGAATAAGATAATATGAACTTGAAGTTCATAAAAGGATAATTCATTTGCAATATATTGCAAAGCATGCCAGACGCATTTGCTGACCCAAAGAAAGTAACTATATTCTCATTGCAAATGCTCCTATTAAATCCTAGAAGGACAAAGTCTATAGTACGCTTAAAGCATATAGACAAATCGGTTTTAAATAACTTCTTGATAAAGAAGATGAGCAAATGATCAAAATGATCACAATAAAGGAGACAAGTGATCTAGAGGATCACATGACATAATACTTCATAAAATCTCATGAGAGATTCAGGTACCTGAATATATGAATGAAGAGATCTCTATGTTATGTCTTTATGAAAAATAAGGAGGTTGTAACCGATATAAAATGTTTGTCAACGACATTGATTATAGCACTAAATATATATATGAGGATCTTAAGTCTGGAGAAGTAATTTCGAATAGAATTGGTTTCATATGAAAGACATGTAGTTTTGAACATGTAGTTCAAACACTTGAAAGTATAAAGTCAATGGTATGTGCAATTAGTTTTCAATATCTTATATGTCTAGCATGACATGAAGACTTGATATGCATCTAAAGTCTATTATATGGCTTATATGACTTAACAATCCCTGAAGGATTTAAATTGCTTAAAGCATATAGAATTCATGGTCATGAAGTACTAAATCCTCAGTGCAATTTGTACACAAATGTATCTTGCTATAACTATATGCATGATAATATGATTGCAAGAGTTTTCACCTCTATGTGAAGATATTAAACTGACGATTCCAACAAGATCATATGAAGACAATTCATCTCTATCAAGAATGTTGATTTCAAGGTGCAATATATTCATTCAAGTTAATATGGCTGATTTATTCATCAAATCCCTACCAAAGATCTTTTGAAGATGGTGCACAAGATTGGAATGCAAATGCTCGAATTGATGCTCTCATCAGGGGGGTTAATACGCGTTGTACTCTTTTTCCCTTAAAAGGTTTTGTCCCATTGGGATTTCCTTGCAAGATTTTTGACGAGGCAACCAAAAGGCGTATTGTTAGATATGTGTACTCTTTTTTCTTCTCTAGAATTTTAAGGTTTTAACGAGACACATTATCTGTTGAATAGACATTCAAGGAGGAGTGTTATAAATATCATTGTATTTATGGTGAATGTCTATACTTAGAGAGATTGTAGAGTTTATTAATTGGTGGCTAAGTCACCCTCTTCCTATAAATAGAAAGTTCTATTCCATTGTAATTCACCCCAAATTAATAAAAATCCTTTCTCTCTCTTTCTCAAGAAATCACCTCTGCGACTAATGTTTTGATGGAAATATCATTTCAAAGACAAAAGTTGAAGGAATCTCCCTTTTCGTACTGCTACAAGAATTAGCCAATTTAGGACCGTTAAAAAGGAATAAAAAGGGACAAGTGCGTCTATTTTTCTTGCATTAGAAGTACGAAAACGCGAGAAAATGTAAACAAATCAACTGTATCATAAGTGGAAGAAAGCAAAAAATAGGTTATCAAGAGGACAGAAAGCAGATCTTATATGATTTTGTTACTTGTTTCCCTAATGTGTAATAATCTTCCTCGTGCCAGTAAGATAATTCTTTCCAATATAAGACTCATTAGTCCCAAATTAATCCATTTTAGGCAAAAACAAAAAGTGCCATTTTGTGAGTACGGTAGATATCTATTCCTCTTCTGTAAGTGGGATTATGATTAACTCTCTCTGCGAAACCATGTGCTCCTCTGCAGATTTTATTTATGGCTCATGATCACCAGCAATTGTATTTTTCACAAAATGGGAAGTCATTGTCTAATAAGTTGAAATGTTAAACAACCAAGTTAGAAGGTCCTTAACATGTGAATGATAAATAAATAAATAAATAAGACTGCTGTCATTCCTAAGTTTAACAGTGTAATCGGCAAACTTATAACTAGTAATGTGATTCTTAGTGGGCGTTTGGACATAAGAATTGTAAAATTCCAAAAAAAATTGAAAAAAAATTTGAAGTGAAAACGGTATTTGAAAATAAGAGTAGTGTTTGGACATGTATATAATTAGGGTTGTTTTTGAAGTTTTGTGAGTGATCTGAGTGAAAATTTTGAAAACACTTTTTGGAGTTTTTCAAATTTTCGAAAATTGAAAATTTATGACAAAACATTGATTTCGAAAAAGTAAAAAGATTTCGAAAAAAAGTAAAAAATTTCTTATGTCCAAATAGGCTCTTATTATACATTAAACTCTGATGGACAGATAGCAGGAACACCCTTTACTAAGGGGCATTTGCATCTATACCCAGTTTTTAGGTCACCATTTAACTTATACCCGCTTTGCAAAAAAAAACTGCAAGCATACCCACTTTTCGGGGTAACTTCAGACATACGGGCCCGAAGTAGCAAAAATTTATGTCTGAAGTTTGAACTTAGAATTTTTTGCCTGAAGTGTAGCCTTATCAAAGCAAAACTTCAGATATTTTTGTCTGAAGTTTGGCCTGACTTGCAAAGGCAATCACCCAAACTTAAGGTTCATAGTGTAAGGGCAAAACTTCAGTTCAACTGTGTATGTCCGAAGTTTGAACTTCAGAATTTTTTGCCTGAAGTGTAGCCTTATCAAAGAAAAACCTCAGATATTTTTGCCTGACGTTTGGCCTGACTTGCAAAGGCAATCAGACAAACTTCAGTTCATAGTAAGGGCAAACTACAGTTCAATGCCTACTGGGAAACATGCTTTGCGGCATTCTTGATGTATTATACAAATCGTGCTATGTAAGCACGAAAATTGTATTAGCTGTATAGCTTCACTTGTTACTTTGTACAAGTTCTCGGATAATCACCGTGGACTTCACTATAAATTTATGGTTACTAACATCAGTTGTCCTCAAAAGAGCAGATACACATTAGCATTTGCAGATATTGTTTGTGCTTAACGACTTTAAGAGATTGAGGTGGGACTCTTTGAACATTTTGACGTGAATATACGTAGAAGAGGCAGGCCTATTTGGCCATGAAATAACCTTTCAATATGTCAGGAGGAAGAATAAGAGGAAAAGAAGAAAGGCCGGCCTCGTCTTCATGCATTCAATATGGCATGCCTATTTGGCCATGAAAGAAGAAGAAGAGAAAAAGAGAGGAGGAAGAGAGGAGCACATAGGTCAGGAGGAAGAAGAAGAGACATCTGAAGTTGTCAAAATTAGAATATAGGTTAAAGAATTTTAAAAATATAGGTATAGGTTAAATGAGGACGACCTAATAGAGCGACTCGTGCAATTTTTACTTTCACTAAGGGGTGTCCGCCCACACCACTACGCAAAAAAAAATTCTTACATATTCATTGGGCATTGTAAGAAGTATCTTAAATACATTAAAAAAAATATCATTCAGATAATATTTTTAAAGAGATTGCGAATGAATCTACCCTTTCATCAATCATTAGTACATATACTCCCTCCAATTCATTTCAAATGTCCTTTTAGCCAAACAAATTTGATCCAAAATAAGTGTCAGAAAATAAAAGGCAGTTGATGATTTTTTGGGATTGTAATTAGTTTAAAGGGAAAATCTCACTTTATACTCATGTAATGACCCAAAAGGTTATCTTACATTTTAGAACTTAATCTCGTATTTCGAGGCCTACAAAACCTTATTTTAGTCCTCCTCGATTTGCGTGCACAGTGCGGGTGCATTTTCGGAAAGCCTTTATGTGGAAATTTGAGAAAAATAATAATTTTTGCCTTTAAAAGTTAATTTAGTTGACTTCGGTCAACGTTTTGAGTAAACGGAGGTCCCTAACCCGAGTAATGAATTTTTGTTAAAAATTATAAATCTGAAAATCTAATGGTTTAAAGAAATTGATTAATATTTGATCTCGTTGGTATCGGGCCCGTATTTTGGTTTCGGAGCCCGGTACAAGTTTAATATAATATTTAAGTCATGTCTGTGAAATTTGGTAAAAAACGGAGTTTATTTGACGTGATTCGGGCATCCGGTTGAGAAAAGAGGAATTTCAAGTGTTTTTAAGAATTTCATGTGTTTTCGTATAAAATCCGTAGTTTTAGATCTTATTTTGGCGATATGATCGCACGAGCAAGTTCGTATGATGTTTTAAGACTTGTGTGCATGTTTGGTTTGGAGCCCCGAGGGCTCGGTGAGTTTCGGATAGGCTACGGGGTGTTTTGGAACTTAAAAAATTTTGCTGGTATAGCCGAACTTGTTACAGGCCTCTGATCTCGCATTTGCGAGATCCGGCATCGCAATAGCGAACCCTGCAGGTTCTGTATTTGCGAGGCATTCATCGAAAATGTGAAGGAAAGTTGGGCCAGTAGTTCTTGCATTTGTGAGGTTACCTTCGCAATTGCGAAGGGATTCTAGGAGGGACAAGGATCGCAAATGCGATCTTTTACTCGCATTTGCGAGGTTCAGCGATCGTAATTGCGACACTTTCCTCGCATTTGTGAAAGCAGCAGGACTGTGAAGGGCTTCGCAATTGCGATAGCACCTTCGCATTTGCGAAGCTCAGGTCGTAAATACGATATCTGCAGCTGTGTAAAAGGGACTTAGACGGGATTTTTCATTCATTCTCCCATTTTTCAAAACCTAAACCTCAAGAGGCGATTTTTCAAAGACCATTTCTTCCCCAAATCATTGGTAAGTGATTCTTAACCCATTTCTTTCAATCTTTCACTTCTTTTAACAAGATTTCAATCTAGAATATAGGATTTTCATGGTGGAATTGGGGATTTTTGGGTAGAAACTAGGGATTTTGAAATTTGGGGATTTAGACCTCAAATTGAGGTCGAATTCTAAAACTAATTGTAAATCCGGACTCGGGGTGAATGGGTAATCGGGTTTTGGTCTGAATTTCGGGTTTGGACCAAGCGGGCCCGGGTGTTGACTTTTGTTGACTTTTTCAAAAATGGCCTAAATTGAATTCCTTGCTATCATGGGTAGTTCCTAAGGCTTAAATTGAATTATTTGGTTGGTAATTTGCTAGATTCTATTGGTCCGAAGGCTTGTGTGAAGGGAAAAGCTGTGTTTAAGCTTTGAGTTTGGCCGAAGGAGCGAGGTAAGTGTCGTGGCTAACCTTAGCTTGAGGGATTAGGTGTTATTTGCTTACTTGTTACGTGATTGGATGTTGAGTACAACGTATAGGTGAGGTGACGAGTATCTATACGTTGTTGTCGAGTCATAGCATGTAAGTGAGTCTTATTCTTGTAAATGTTGTATTTTTGATCATATTGTTCATGTGTAGACTAGTTATTCGATGTGTTGAGAAGTTTCTTATCATGTTTTATTGAATTTGGTATTGATGGGTTTTTACTCAAAGTTGAGATTGGTATTGTGGAACTAAGTATTGAAGTAAGACTTGTTGTTGCCATTTCTATCTCCCTATTATTGTTGTCTCTGTTTTGGTGAGGTAGAGGGATAAAGCACGATGGGTGATGCCGTGCACGTTTCTATTACTCATATGGTGAGGCAGAGTGATAAAGCATGAAGGGTGACGCCGTGCACATTTCTGGTATTCATATGGTGAGGTTGAATGGTAAAGCATGAAGGGTGATGCCGTGCACGTTTCTATTATTGATAATCTGGTGAGGTTGAGAGTAAAAGCACGAAGGGTGATGCCGTGCTTTTTTAGTTTGCTGTGTTTACTTGTTATTACCGGTTCGAAGTGTACTAACTGCTTAAATTCCTATAGTACTGTGATTCTTTATTTTGGTACCCCTTTATCATGTTTCCCCTCCCGTTAATTTCTACTTAGCTTCGATAAATTATTATTTCTATTAGCATATTGTTTAAATGCACAGGTTTATGTATGTGCCTTGTCCTAGCCTCGTCACTACTTCGCCGAGGTTAGGCTCGGCACTTACTAGTACATGGGGTCGGTTGTATTGATACTGCACTCTGCACTTTCTATGTAGATTTCGGTACTGGACCGTGTTGACCTGAGTTGAGTTGCTGTATTCAGACCCATAGGAGACCCAAGGTAGATCTGCCGGCGTTCGCAGATCCAGGAGTCCCCTTCCAGTTATTCCAGTTTACTATTTCTTGTATTTCGAAGATAGTTGTACTTTCTTTCTATCAGTATTTGTAGTGATTCTTAGAAGTTCGTGAATTGGGACACCAGTTTCTGGGTAGTTGTATATAAGTACTTGGGTTATTATGAAATTCTGCACTCTTTTAATCTGTTTTGGTTTAATTGCTGTTAATTACTGATTTGGTCAAGGGTTAGTGTATTAAATCGTTGACTATTGGCTTGCCTAGCATCCGAAAGGTTAGGTTCTATCACAGTCCCGACGGTGGGAAATTCGGGTCTTGACAAGTTGGTATCAGAACACTAGGTTGCCTAGGTCTCATAATTCACGAACAAGCTAGGTAGAGTCTGAGGGATCGGTATGGAGACGTTTGTGCTTATCCCCCAGAGGCTATAGAGTTTAGGAACAATTTCACTTCTATTCTTATCTGTCGTGTGATTTGATCTCTCAATGCTAATTGAACTCTCTACTCTTATTCTTTCGCAGATGTCGAGAACACGTACCGCTTCTTCAGCCGAGCAGCAGCCAGAGCCCCCAATGGAAGCTCCTATGAGGGGCAGAGGACGAGGTCGAGGCCGTGCTAGAGGCCGAGGCAGGGGTAGGGCTCAGCCCAAAGCTCGAGTAGTAGCACCAGCGACAGAACCTCAGGTAGAGTTTGATGATGAGGCTCCATCCCAGACCGTTCCAGCAGGGCCAGCTCAGGTCTAGAGGGGTTCATCACCACTCCGGTACTTCAGGATGCTTTGGTCCGTCTAGTGGGCTTTATGGAGAGTGTCGCTCAGGCTAGCACATTGCCTGTAGCACCAGCCGTCTCTCAGGCTGGGGGAGGAGCCCAGACTCCCGCTACTCACACTTCGGAGCAGATGGCTCCCAAGTTTCATACTCGAGCAGCTCAGCCAGTTGGGGTAGTTCCGCCGGGTGTTGCAGCACAGACCGGCTATGGATCAGCTATGTCTTCTGAGACTTTGTGGAGATTGGATAGGTTTACCAAGCTTTTCACCACTCACTATAGCTATACATCTTCAGAGGATCCCCAGGACTATTTGGAAAGTTGTCATGAGGTGTTATGGAACATGGGAATAGTGGAGACCAATGGGGTCGACTTTACTGCCTTTCGTCTGCCAGGTTCCGCCAAGAAATGGTGGAGGGATTTTTGTTTGGCTAGGCCAACTGGGTTGCCTGCTTTGACTTGGGACCAGTTCTCTCAGCTATTTCTTGAGAAGTTACTTCCTTTTACACTGAGAGAGGACTATCGCAGGCAGTTCGAGCGTCTCCAGTAGGGCAGCATGTCTGTTACTCAATACTAGACCCGCTTTATTGATTTGACCCGTCATGCTCTTCTTATACCTCCTACCGAGAGAGAGAGAGGGTGAGGAGGTTTACTGAGGGACTTGCTCAGCCTACCAGATTGCAGATGGCTAAGGAGATAGGGAGTGAGATTTATTTCCAGGATGCAGCCAATGTGGCCAGACGAGTTGAGATGGTTTTAGCTTAAGGGAGTGGTCAGGGGTCTAACAAGAGGCCTCGTCACTCCGGTGGATTCAGTGGGGCCTCATCTGGAGGCCGGGGTACTTTTGCCAGAGGCCATCTTCCCAGGTCATTTCATTCAGCACTTCAGGCTTCTCACGGTGCTTCAGGTGGCCATGACTCCCATATGCAGTATTCCGATCAGCTAGCCTACAATGCACCACCAGCTCCTATCAGTGCACCTCCACTCCAGAGTTTTTAGGGTGGTTACTCAGGCTGCCAGGGTCAGTTTTAGGGTCATCAGCCACATCAGCTGAGATATTGTTATACTTGTGGCGATCTGAGGCATATTGCTAGGTATTGCCCTCGAGCATCGAGCAGTTCTTAGCCTCAGGTTTCTCGTTCCATGGTCCCGGGACCGGGTTTTCCGCCGCCCCTCAGCCAGCTAGTGGTAGGGGTCAGACAGTTAGAGGTAGAGGTGGAGGTATTATAGGCGGAGGCCAGTCAGACAGGCCAGTCCTCGAGATGCAGTTCAGAGTGATAGGGCCCAGCTCCGATGCTATGCTTTTCTAGCCAGGCCTGCGACTGAGTCATCTGACGCGGTTATCACAGGTACGGTTTTAGTTTGCAATAGGGATGCCTCAATATTATTTGATCCGGGATCTACTTATTCGTATGTATCATCCTATTTTGCTTCATGTTGGTTGTGCCTCGTGATTCTTTGGGTGCTCCCATTTATGGCGGGGGATTCTGTTGTTGTAGATCGTGTCTATCGTTCATGTGTGGTCATTATTGGGGGTCTTGAGACTTGTGTAGATCTCCTACTTCTCGATATGGTTGACTTTGATGTCATTTTGGGGATGGATTGGTTGTCACCTTATCATGCTATATTGGACTGTCACGCCAAGACAGTGACCTTAGCGTTGCCGGGGTTACCTCGATTGGAGTGGAGAGGGACTCCTAGTTATTTCTTATATGAAGGCTCGGCGCATGGTCGAGAAGGGTTGTCTAGCTTATTTGGCTTATGTTCGCGATTCTAGTGCGGAGGTTCCTTCCATGGATTCTGTACCAGTTGTTCGAGAGTTTCCAGAGGTATTTCCTGCATACCTGCCAGGGATGCCACCCGACAGGGATATTGACTTCTATATTGATTTGGTTTCGGGCACTCAACCCATTTCTATTCTGCCATACCGCATGGCCCCGCCAGAGTTGAAAGAGTTAAAGGAGCAGTTGCAAGATTTTCTTGATAAGGGCTTTATTAGACCTAGTGTCTTGATAACTAGGGATTTTGACGCATTTTATACTCCTTCTTGCTTATGCTTTGATTAGAAATTCATACAAAATAGTCTCAAAAAGGCTCACAAGTTGTACTTGATTGCAGGAATGATCAACAAAAGGACAAGATGTCAAAGATCAGCTCAAAAGGAGTGAAACTTGCACAAGTGCCAAAGACAAGACAAGCTCAGGCAAAACAGGCCCAGTGCGGCCGCACACCACTTTGTGCGGTCCGCACTAGGAGATTCAGAGAGGTGGATTTTCAGGCCAAGAGGCAGTGCGGCCGCACTACCATTTTGTACGGTCCGCACTGAGATCAACGCGGCCGCAGTCCATTCTCTGCGGTCCGTAGTGAGGAGAATTAGAGAGCTGAAATTTCAGGATGTCAAGCCAATGCGGTTCGCGGTCCTTTTTATATGGACCGCACTAGAAGCCTCCGCGGCCGCAGTCCATTCTCTGCGATCCACGATTCCAAAGTTTAGAGAGCAGATTTTCAAGTCCAAAGCCCTAGTGCGGACCGCGGTCCATTTTGTGCGGTCCGCACTAACCCCGCAGGGGTATTTTTGTCCAAAATTGTCAGCTTAGTATAAATAGCTTCTTTCCCATTTTTTGGTTAAGCAGATAGTATCAGAACATAGTTGCGCTCGTGACTTCGGTTTTCTTAGCTATTTTGGGCAATTTTATCTTCATTTTAGCATTGAATCTTCTATTTTATCTTAGTAACTAATTAATATGAATTGTTCTTCATCTATTTCTTATTTTTCTTCTTTAATTATGAGTAGCTAGACCCATAAGCTAGGGTTGTGGCTTAACCCTAGTGTGGGTAATTGATGGGTCTTGTATTTTAGGGCTAATTTGATTATGGGTGTTTGTTATTTGGGCCAATTTCATGGTTAATTTCTGAATTAGTGGTTGCAAACACTAGTTTATGTTGAGTTGACTTGAGCTCTTCTTGAGAAAGAGAGCCTAAGTCTCCGAAATTGGTCCAACAAGGAATTGGGGCGTACTCAAGAGATTAATAGTCCCAATTAAAGGGTAAAACCTCGAGAGAGTAATACCCGACTTGAACCCTAGTTGCTTATGTAAATTTGCATACCCAATTGGTCTTGAGAAAGTCAATTCGGGCAAAATCACTCGAACCACCGAAAGGTGTAGAGTGGGTAAAGTCGTGCAACGGTTATATCATACTCCCCAAATATGTTAAACGTGCCTTAGACTCAAGTACCCGTCAATTGACCACCTAGGAGAAAGTCACTACCCTAGTGCCTTTTAACCTATTTGAACAACTCGTAGCATTTTAACTCATAGCTTAATCTAGTTGCATTTACAATTCATTGTTTGATAATAGTAGAAGTAAAAAAACCCCAAAAATGAATAGAAGTGTAATTAAGAACACATACGCAATCCTAAACTGGATAGATACTTAATTCCAATTCTATCTCTCTGTGGATATCGATCCCGACCCAAAATCGGCTAAAAGCTGCTCCGACCCTCTCTTGCTACTTAATTAGTAGTGCGGAGTAGGCCGCGATCACCTTTTGGCGCCGTTGCCGGGGAGCTAACGGTTTTGGCTATCTATCTAGATAGATTTGTGTTTTGTTCTTCTTTCCTTCTTTGTTACTAATTTGTTTGTGTCAATACAACAGGTACAAAATGGCATTAAATGCTAATGACCCTCTTGGAAACGTGAATGCGGGGGAGGAGGTAGATGACAATGGAGATGAAGAGGTGCCTCTTGTACCTCAAGGACAATGTAGAGGCCTCCAGCCAATGCAAATGACAATATTCCAGAACCTCCTCCGCCACCTCCAAGAGTGGTTCTTAGAGTTCTTCCCAACCAAGGCTATGCAAGTGCTATTGTTCCGCCCCGGATCCGGGCGGGCAATTTTCAAATAATCAACGTGATGCTGACATTATTGGAGCAGCGTGGGTATTTCACAGGTGCTCCCACTCAGAATGCGTACAAACATCTCAAGGGGTTCGTGGATACCTGTTGGGGGAGCAAGCAGACCAATGTGTCCGAAGATGCACTTCGATTGAGGCTTTTCCCATTCTCACTTAGGGGGAAAGCATTGGATTGGCTTGAGCGACTTCCCAACCATTCCATCACAACTTGGGATGAGTTGGCGGATAAGTTCATTGCTAAATTTTTCTCACCGGGGCACATGGCAGCACTACGGGATGAGATCTTAGCCTTCAAGCAGGAGCCTACTGAACCATTGCACGAGATTTGGAAGAGATACAGAACTATGGTGAAAGAATGCCCCAACAATGATATGACAGAGGCAATGATACAACAGACCTTCTATCGGGGCATCAATACAATGAATCAGTGCATAGTGAATCAATTGGCTGGGGAAATTTCATGAAGCTGCCTTATGATGAAGCTTGTGCTATTCTGGATGAAATGGCTGAAACATCCTCCGCTTGGCAAAGTAGAGCCAATGTGCCGCAGGGTGACCCCACGGTCACTCATTTGCATAAAGAACTACATGACCATGGTCAGGCTATAGCAGAGCTTACAACAACAATGAACCAACTAGCAAAGGCACAGTTACAACAAGTTCAGAATCCTCGCCAAGTAAATGCCATGGAGGGTGTTAACATGCTTGTGAACAATAGAAGACAGAGAGGTCAACAGAACCAAGGGAATTCGGATCAATTTGACAATGATTGTGGTGGATTCCAAGATGATTGTTATGATGGGCAGAACGAAGAGGTGCAATATGTGAATAATTACCAAGGCCAAAGAGGCAATCCTTCCAACCAACAACAACAATGGCGATCTCAGGGCAATTGGGGTAACCAACAACAAGGAAACAATAACTGGAACAATCAACAACAAGGGAACAACAATTGGGGAAATCAAAATAACAACCGAAATAATCAGGGAAACAGGGGCAACAACAACAAGTGGGGTGGAAACAACAACAACCAAGGTGGATGGAACAATAACCAAGGAAATCAGGGGCAAGGCTTTCAAAGGCCCCCAATGTACCAACAACCGAGCAACCCACCACCTTTTCCATCCCAGGGTCCTAGTACATCCAACAATGAAATGGGTAGAATTGAAATGATGTTCGAACAGATGATGAAAAAGAATGCGGACTCCGATGTGCAAGTGGCTTCTCATAATACTTCAATTAGGAATTTGGAGGTCCAGCTAGGACAAATCTCTCAGTCTTTAAACACACGCCCTAAGGGTGCTCTACCAAGTGATACGGTAGTGAACCCAAAGGGAGGGAACAGTCATGTTATGGCTGTGACCACTTGGAGTGGACGAGG
>NW_017673060.1:45163-78405 GCF_001879085.1 Nicotiana attenuata | reverse complement strand
ACCGGGGCCCATCCCATTACTGCCACTGGCTGAGCCAGCAACTCTCGAGATCAACAACTGGATGCAGACTGCCTCATCCAAGTTGTCCATCTTGACCACCACTGTAGAGGCTCAGTCGGCACCTCCACCCCCACAGGTTCCCCAGTCAATAGAGGATGCTCTCAAGGAGATATTAGAAAACCAGAAGAAGATCCTCGACACGCTGGCGGTGCTCACAAAGGCAGTTGATTCACATATCAAGGCTCTGAAGGAGCTTGCGAGGGAGCACAAGAAGCTGAGGAAGACACGGGCCTCCAAGGAGTCCGTGAAGGAGCTGAGAGCGGATGTTGACAGACTGAGGGCAGATCACTTGCCTTTAGACTTATTGCTCCAGGATCCAGCACCAGCAGTTCATCCATAGTCGGAGCAGTCACAGAGGCCTCCCAAGAGGAAGAGGATGATTCCTAGAGCTGATGATGCAGTCATCCAGCTGGCAGACCCACCGGAGGCTTCCTCCAGTCAGCCATAGGATGCACTTCCAGAGCCTGTCCAGGTCCAGGCCCAGGTCCCAGCAGCAGAGCAGCAGGATACAGGGAACCAGTCTGAGGTTCCCGAGCACATTGAGGACCCTGAGACCACTCAGGAGCCCATGCAGACGGACAGGCCATAGGGGGTTTTCTTATATCCTTTTTCCCTTTCTCTTTTTGGTACTTTATTTTGACAAGTTGGCATTGGGGACAATGCCATCTTTCATTTGAGGGGGTAGGCCCTACATTTTGGATGACTGTATATATTTGACATTTTTATGCTTTCTTGATTTTTCATCTTTCGGTTGTATATAATTTTAACA
The DNA here is from genome assembly GCF_001879085.1 of Nicotiana attenuata. Taxonomy (NCBI): domain Eukaryota; kingdom Viridiplantae; phylum Streptophyta; class Magnoliopsida; order Solanales; family Solanaceae; genus Nicotiana; species Nicotiana attenuata. The sequence continues at coordinate 77,576 of NW_017673060.1, read as the reverse complement.
TTTCGTACATTTATCGCACTTTTATTTTGGGTCTGTATATAAAGTTACGTTACATTGTATATATTCATCCCATCTATTGTATATTCAAATCCCCTCTTGTATATATTCATTCTACTTTCCGCAAGTTTTTCATTCTTAGTTTCTTATTTGAGATTCGTAGCTTCTTGTTTTCAATGTTTGAAATAATCCTTTGGTTTTCTTAATGCCACGGTTCTTTCCAAAGGTGGAGTGTTGTGCGAACCGGGTGGCTCTTCCCAATGATGGATGGCGTGACAACCTTCTTAAGGGTTTGAGTTCGTTTTTCTTTTTGTTTTTTTATAGTTAGTAGTTAAGGGTGCCTCAAGCAAAGATTCACTTGGGCCTAGCATATTTGCCTTTGATCTTATGGTCAAAAATAAGTTGTTGTGTTTAGGATGGTGAAAGTAGTGACCTTGAGACTCTTGTATTGACCGATAATCATCAAGTGGTTTTTCGGGACCATTGTGTGCTCAAATCTTATCTAAGGTCGTTGTGGGCCCCCGACTGTCTGTCTTTAGCAATCCCATAGCTTGTGTGGTGAGTAATTGTATTGCAAGTCCATGTCCCGAGCCATTGGTCTAGAACTTGCCCTGAATGTTTGTTGAGGCGAAATCCTAAGTGAATTTTGACTTGAGACATGATTATAGGCTCTCTTTGGTCCAAATGATAGCTTGAACACTTCCATAACCTACCAATGATAAGATCCCTAGTCAACCCTTTTGAGCCTTAGACCTTTTTCCTTCAAGCACCATGATACAAGCCTATACCCGTTCTAAAAAAATACCCTCTCTTAGCACCCGATCTTTCCTTTAGCACATGGCAAAAGTATAAGTTAGGGGGGAGAGACGAGGAATGCAACAAAGTGGTAAAAAGGCACAAAAATAAAGAAAAGGAAAGGCAATGAAAAAGAAAGAAAAGCAAAAAGACAAAAAGAAAGTTCAATGTGAAAAAGAATAAAAAGGGATTCAAAGAAAAGCAAAGAATGAAAGGTGTGGAAAGTTGAAAAAGGAGAAAACGTTTGAAATGCATAAGAAAGAGTGACAGTGTGTCTCTCTAACCCCTTAGAAAGAAGTGAAATGACTCAAAGAGTCAAGTGAATGGATGCCAAATGAATCAAAAGAAGTGCTTAAGGGAAGATGGAACCTACTTAGACCAAAACATTTCCTACCCTGAACCAAAAGCCTTCACAATGTCTCCACAAAAGCCCTATATGATCTTGAGTTGAATGAAGCTTACATTAGTAGATACTCACATAAGGGGCAAGCATATGGTACCTAGAGCCGGACTTGTAGCTTTTTCTTGAGAGAGATGAGTGAATTCCCATTATCCTCATTCTGAGTGCCACTATCTTAAAGGTGAGGATTGCTTAGGGAGAGTTGAGGATGTGTGAGTTTGGGTTCCACAATGACCAAAGTAATAGAAAAGAGTTCTTTGATGTGTTGAGTCAATCCTTGATGCTCTTGTGTCGCACTTAATCCATGGTGTTTTCAAAGAGTAAATGTTGTTAATGATTCATGTGTATTGAGGGCAATTGTTAGTCCCAATTGAGGCTAGTTGAGGTCACTTTAGGAAAACTGAAATTTTCTTGGACATTCTTTTAAGGGGTGGGTCTTATTTTGTTTGCTTGAGGACAAGCAAAAGCTTAAGTTTGGGGGAGTTGATAACTAGGGATTTCGATGCATTTTATACTTCTTCTTGCTTATGCTTTGATTAGAAATTCATACAAAATAGTCTAAAAAAGGATCACAAGTTGTACTTGATTGCAGGATTGATCAACAAAAGGACAAGATGTCAAAGATCAGCTCAAAAGGAGTGAAACTTGCACAAGTGCCAAAGACAAGACAAGCTCAGGCAAAACAGGCCCAGTGCGGCCGCACACCACTTTGTGCGGTCCGCATTACGAGACTCAAGGAGGTGGATTTTCAGGCCAAGAGGCAGTGCGGCCGTACTACCATTTTGTGCGGTCCGCACTGAGATCAACGCGACTGCAGTCCATTTCTACAGTCCGCAGTGAGGAGAATCAGAGAGCTGAAATTTCAGGATGTCAAGCCAATGCGGTCCGCGGTCTTTTTTATGCGGACCGTTTTAGAAGCCTCCGCGTCCGCAGTCCATTCTCTGCGATCCGCGATGCCAAGGTTCAGAGAGCAGATTTTCAAGTCCAAAGACCTAGTGCGGACCGCGGTCCATTTTGTGCGGTCCGCACTAACCCCGCAGGGGTATTTTTGTCCAAATTGTCAGCTTAGTATAAATAGCTTCTTTTTTATTTTTAGGTTAAGCAGATAGTATCAGAACATAGCTGCGCTCGTGACTTCGGTTTTCTTAGCTATTTTGGGCAATTTTATCTTTATTTTAACATTGAATCTTCTATTTTATCTTAGTAACTAATTAATATGAATTGTTCTTCATATATTTCTTGTTTTTCTTCATTAATTATGAGTACCTAGACCCATAAGCTAGGGTTGTGGCTCAACCCTAGTGTGGGTAATTGATGGGTCTTGTATTTTAGGGCTAATTTGACTATGGGTGTTTGTTATTTGGGCCAATTTCATGGTTAATTTCTGAATTAGTGGTTGCAAACACTAGTTTGTGTTGAGTTGACTTGAGCTCTTCTTGAGAAAGAGAGCCTAAGTCTCCGAAATTGGTCCAACAAGGAATTAGGGCGTACTCAAGAGATTGATAGCCCCAATTAAAGGGTAAAACCTCGAGAGAGTAATACCCGACTTGAACCCTAGTTGCTTGTGCAAATTTGCATATCCAATTGGTCTTGAGAAAGTCAATTCGGGCAAAATCACTCGAACCACCGAGAGGTGTAGAGTGGGTAAAGTCATGCAACAGTTATATCATACTCCCCAAATATGTCAAACATGCCTTAGACTCAAGTACCCGTCAGTTGACCACCTAGGAGAAAGTCACTACCCTAGTGCCCTCTGACCTATTTGAACAACTCGTAGCATTTTAACTCATAGCTTAATCTAGTTGCATTTACAATTCATAGTTTGATAATAGTAGAAGTAAACAAAAACCTCAAAAATGAATAGAAGTGTAATTAAGAACACATACGCAATCCTTAACTAGATAGATACTCGATTCCAATTCTAGCTCTCTGTGGATATCGATCCCGATCCAAAATCGGGTAAAAGCTGCTCTGAACCTCTCTCGCTACTTAATTAGTAGTACGGAGTAGGCCGCGATCATGTCTCTCCTTGGGGTGCGGTGGTGTTAGTTGTAAAGAAGAAGGATGGACGATGAGGATGTGCATAGATGATCGGTAGTTGAACAAAGTCATTATCAAGAACAAGTATCCATTACCAAGGATTGATGACTTATTTGATCAGCTTCAGGGTGCCAAAGTGTTTTCAAAGATCAATTTGAGGTCTGGCTACCATCAGTTGAGGATTAGGGCATCCGATGTCCATAGGACAGCTTTTCGGACTCGGTATGGGCATTATGAGTTTCTAGTGATGTCATTTAGGTTGACAAATGCCCCTGCAGCATTTATGGATTTGATGAACTGGGTGTTCAAGCCCTATCTGGATTCCTTTGTGATTGTTTTTATTGATGATGTCTTGATCTAGTGCCGCAACCGAGAGGAGCATGAGTAGCCTCTTCAGATCGTTCTTCAGACTCTAAGAGACAACCAATTATATGCTAAGTTTTCGAAATGTGAGTTTTGGTTAAGTTCAGGTGGATCCTAAGAAGATTGAGGCCGTTCAGAATTGGCGTAGACCTACATCAACTATAGAGATCCGGAGTTTCTTGGGTTTAGCGGGTTATTACCGTCGGTTTGTGGAGGGGTTTTCATCTATAGCAACCCCGATGACCAGGTTGACCTAGAAGGGTGCCCCGTTCACATGGTCGGACGAGTTTGAGGCGAGCTTTTAGAAGCTCAAGACAGCTTTGACTACGGCGTTGGTGTTGGTGTTGCCCACAGGTTCAGGACCTTATACAATATATTGTGACACATCTCGTATTGGTCTTGGTGCGGTATTGATGTAGGATGGCAAGGTTATTTCATATGCTTCACGATAGCTGAAGATTCATGATAAGAATTATCCAGTTAATGACATGGAACTGGCAGCCATTGTTGACGCGCTAAAGATTTGGAGGCACTATCTATATGGCGTGTCATGTGAGGTGTTCATAGATCATAAGAGTTTGCAATACTTGTTCAAGCAAAAGGAGCTCAATTTGAGGCAGAGGAGGTGGTTGGAGCTATTGAAAGACTATGATATCACCATCTTGTATCATCCCGGGAAGGCCAATGTGGTGGCCGATGCTTTGAGTAGGAAGTCAGTTAGTATGGGCAGTCTTGCGTACATTCCAATCGGCGAGAGACCGCTTGCATTGGATGTTCAGGCCTTAGCCAATCAATTCGTAAGGTTGGATGTTTCTGAGCCCAGTCGTGTTTTTGCTTGCACAGTCGCCTGATCTTCCTTGTTTGAGCGCATCAGGGAGCGACAGTATGATGACCCTCATTTGCTTGTCCTTAGGGACACAGTGCGACACGGTGATGCCAAGCAGGTACGGTTGGAGATGATAGAACTTTAAGGATGCAGGTTCATGTTTAAGTGCCTAATGTGGATGGGCTTCGCGAGTTGATTCTAGAGGAGGCCCATAGTTCTCGGTATTCTATTCATCCGGGCGCTGCTAAGATGTATCAGGACTTGCGGCAGCATTATTGGTGGAGGAGGATGAAGAAGGATATTGTTGCATACATAGCTCGGTGTCTAAATTTTCAGCAAGTAAAGTACGAGCATCAGAGACCTGGTGGTTTGCTTTAGAAGATAAAGATTCTTGATTGGAAGTGGGAGCATATCACTATGGATTTCGTTGTTGGACTCCCATGGACTCAGAGGAAGTTCGACGCAGTTTGGGTTATTGTGGATCGTTGACTAAGTCAGCGCATTTCAGTCCTGTGGCAGTTTCCTATTCTTCGGAGCGGTTGGCAGAGATTTATATCCGTGAGATCGTTCGTCTTCATGGTGTGCCCGTGTCTATCATTTCTGATAGAGGTACGGAGTTTACCTCGCATTTCTGGAGGTCAGTACATCGTGAGTTTGGTACGCGACTCGAGTTGAGCACAGAATTTCATCCTCAGACGCACAAATAGTCCGAGCGTACCATTCAGATCTTGAAAGATATGCTCCGCGCTTGTGTTATTGACTTTGGAGGCTCTAGGGATTAGTTCTTGCCGTTAGCGGTGTTTTGCCTACAACAACAACTATTAGTCGAGCATCCAGATGGCTCCCTATGAGGCATTATATGGCAGACAATGTCGATTGCCGGTTGGGTGGTTTGAGCCGGGGGAGGCTCGGTTGTTAAGTACAGATTTAGTATAAGATGCCTTAGATAAGTTTAAGATCATACAGGATAGACTTCGTGCAGCTCAGTCCAGGCAGAAGAGTTTTGCCGACCGTAAGGTTCGTGATATAACATTCATGGTCGGAGAGAGTGATGCTTTGGGTGTCGCACATGAAGAGCGTAATGAGGTTTGGAAAGAAGGGCAAGCTAAGCCCTAGGTTCATCGGGCCTTTTGAGATTCTTGATCGAGTGGGAGAGATGGCCTACTTGCGTTGCCACCAGACTTATCAGCGGTACATCCATTGTTTCATGTGTCCATGCTTCGGATGTATCACGGCGATCCATCCCACGTGTTAGATTTCAGCACTGTCCAGTTAGACAAGGATTTGACCTACGAGGAGGAGCCGGTAGCCATTTTAGACCGGCAGGTTCGTCAGTTGAGATCGAAGAGTTATCCTTCGGTTCGGGTGCAGTGGAGAGGTGAGCCTGTTGAGGCAGCTACCTAGGAGTCCGAGTCTGATATGCGGAGCAGATATCCCCACCTTTTTTCTAGTGCAGGTACTTTTCTATGTCCGTTCGAGGACGAACAGTTTTTTTAGAGGTGGAGAATGTGATGACCAAAAAGGTCATCTTACATTTTAGAACTCAATCCCGTGTTCCGAGGCCTTCAAAACCTCATTTTATTCCTCCTCGATTTGTGTGCACAGTCTGGGCGCGTTTTCGTAAAGCCTTTATGGGAAAATTTGAGAAAATAATAATTTTTGCCTTCAAAAGTTAGTTTAGTTGACTTCGGTCAATGTTTTTAGTAAACGGACCCGAAGTCGTATTTTTACAGTCCCGGTGGGTTCGTATTGAAATATGGGACCTGGGCGTATGCCCGGAATCGGATTCGGAGGTCCCTAGCCTGAGTAATGAATTTTTGTTAAAAATTGTAAGTCTGAAAATCTAATGGTTTAAAGAAATTGATTAATGTTTGATCTCGTTGGAATCGGACCTGTATTTTGGTTTCGGAGCCCAGTACAGGTCTAATATAATATGTAAGTCATGTCTATGAAATTTGGTGAAAAACAGAGTTTATTTGACGTGATTCGGGCATCCAGTTCAGAAAAGAGGAATTTCAAGTGTTCTTAAGAATTTCATGTGTTTTGGTGTTAAATTCGTAGTCTTAGATGTTATTTTGGCGATTTGATCGCACGAAAAAGTTCGTATGATGTTTTAAGACTTGTGTGCATGTTTGGTTTGGTCCTCGAGGGCTCGGGTGAGCTTTGGATAGGCTACGGGGCATTTTGGAACTTAGAAAACTTTGCTGGTATAGCTGAACTTGTTGCAGGCATCGCAATTGCGAAACCTGCAGGTTCCGCATTTGCGAGGTTTTCCTCGCAAATGCGAAGGAAAGGTGGGCCGGTAGTTCTCGCATTTGCGAGGTTACCTTCGCAATTGCGAAGGGAGTCTGGGAGGGGAAAGGATCGCAAATGCGATCTTTTACTCGCATTTGCGAGGTTCAGTGATCGAAATTGCGACACTTTCCTCGCATTTGCGAAGGCATCAGGACTGTGAAGGGCTTCGCAATTGCGATAGGACATTCGCATTTGCGAGCTTCGCAAATGCGACATCTGCAGCTGTGTAAAAGGGACTTAGACGGGATTTTTCATTCATTCTCCCATTTTTCAAAACCTAAACCTCAAGAGGCGATTTTCCAAAGACCATTTCTTCCCCAAATCATAGGTATGTGATTCTTAACTCATTTCTTTCAATCTTTCACTTCTTTAACAAGATTTCAACCTAGAATCTAGGATTTTCATGGTGGAATTGGGGATTTTTTGGTAGAAACTAGGGATTTCGAAATTTGGGGATTTAGACCTCAAATTGAGGTTGGATTCCAAAACCAATTGTATATCCGGACTCGGGGGTGAATGGGTAATCGGGTTTTGGTCCGAATTTCGGGTTTGGACCAAGCGGGCTCGGGTGTTGACTTTTTCAAAAATGGCCTAAATTGAATTCCTTGCTATCATGGATAGTTCTTATGGCTTAAATTGAATTGTTTGGTTGTTAATTTGCTAGATTCTATTGGTCCGGAGGCTTGTGTGAAGGGAAAAGTGGTGTTTGTGATTTGAGTTTGGCCGAACAAGCAAGGTAAGTGTCGTGGCTAACCTTAGCTTGAGGGATTAGGTGTTATTTGCTTACTTGTTACGTGATTGGATGTTGAGTACAACGTACAGGTGAGGTGACGAGTATCTATACGTTGTTGTCGAGTCATAACATGTGAGTGAGTCTTATTCTTGTAAATGTTGTATTTTTGATCATATTATTCATGTGTAGACTAGTTATTCGATGTGTTGAGAAGTTTCTTATCATGTTTTGTTGAATTCGGTATTTGATGGGTTTCTACTCAAAGTTCAGATTGGTATTGTGGAACTAAGTATTGAAGTAAGACTTGTTGTTGCCATTTCTATCTCCCTATTATTGTTGTCTCTGTTTTGGTGAGGTAGAGTGATAAAGCATGAAGGGTGATGCCGTGCACGTTTCTATTACTTATATGGTGAGGCAGAGTGATAAAGCACGAAGGGTGATGCCGTGCACATTTCTATTATCCATATGGTGAGGTTGAGTGGTAAAGCACGAAGGGTGATGCCGTGCACGTTTCTATTATTGATTATCTGGTGAGGTTGAGAGTAAAAGCACGAAGTGTTATGCCGTGCATTTTCCGTTTGCTGTGTTTACTTGTTATTACCGGTTCGAAGTGTACTAGCTATTTAAATTCCTCTACTGCTGTGATTCTTTATTTTGGTCCCCCCTTAGCATGTTTCCCTTCCCGTTGATTTCTGCTTAGCTTCTATGAATTGTTATTTCTGTTAGCATATTGTTTAACTGCACATGTTTATGTATGTGCCTTGTCCTAGCCTCGTCACTACTTCGCCGAGGTTAGGCTTGACACTTACCAGTACATGGGGTCGGTTGTACTGATACTGCAGTTTCTGTGCAGATTTCGGTACTAGACCGTGTTGACCCGAGTTGAGTTGCTGCATTCAGACCCACAGGAGACCCAAGTTAGATCTACCAGCGTTCGCAGACCCAGGAGTCCCCTTCCAATAATTCTAGTTTGCCGTTTCTTTTAATTCAAAGACAGTTGTACTTTCTTTCATACAATATTTGTATTGACTCTTAGAAGTTCGTGAATTGTGACACCAGTTTCTGGGTAGTTCTGTATAAGTACTTGGGTTATTATGAAATTCTGCATTCTTTAAATCTATTTTGGTTTAATTACTGTTATTTACTGATTTGGTCAAGGGTTAGCGTATTAAATCTTTGACTGTTGGCTTGCCTAGCATCCGAAAGGTTAGGCGCCATCATGGTCCCGACGGTGGGAAATCCGGATCGTGACAACTCATTAAGCCCAATTTATTTACCCTTTAATACCCAAACCTAAACTATTTACTTTTCCTACCTATACAGTCCAGACTATTTACCCAGCCCATCCATTAGCTATTTGCCTTGTCATTTGAAGTACTGAATGTTAAAAATATTTGGCTTCATTTTTGTGAGCTTACTTGGTAGTGCACTTGAATGGATCTACTTCTCCTCTGCCAGATCGATCTTTATTAAGAGGGTCAACCTAAGCTATTGTTTACCTCGTCTCCTTATGATTTTTGTGTGTGTATGAAGACCCACCATTGTTGAGCTTGAAGCTCCTAAATTTCAAATTTTATTTTGAAGATTTATTGTTTGATTCAATGTGGGTGCTATAAAATATTGCTTATAGTACCTTGGAGTAAGCTTCCCAGATCTGAATTTTTATGTGTGTTTGAATATCCACCATTGTTGGCTTGAAGCTTAATTTTTATTTTTGAAGATTTCTTGTTTGATTCAAAGTGGGTGTTATTAAATATTGCTTATAGTACCTTCTGGAAGTTCATACTAATATTTGATCATATTTGAAGTTGATTTGAGGTGATTGAGATCGAATCTTTCAGTTGAAAATCGAAGAAGAACACAGTTACCTAATAATATACCGCTACGGTATACAATATGCTGTAGGAGTATATAGCTGTTGTTAAACCCCATGTTTTCGTACGTAAGAGTACGTCGTAAGTAAATTAATGTAAGCTCAGAAATGGAATCATCTTTGAAAAGTTTACAAAGTTAGTTCATCATGTTAACGTGGAGGTTACAAATATTTAAGATCATTGAATAACAAGTACCAAGAGGATTGGAAATCTTAGAAGCTAAACCAATTGAAGAAAATAAGTTTCGTCGAAAGTCGACAAGTTGGAATGTTTTACCATGTACTTTTGGGGTGATACTAGGGTTATTAACATTATAAGGAGATTATATTATGATTTATTTTAGTCGTACGATAGTTGGTGTTATGTTTTGAAGTCAAGCGAGTTGTGGAACAAAAGTTGAAAAAAGGTCATCACAAGTTCCATTCATAAATGTGCTGAAAATTAGGTCAAATGTAACTGAGTTTTTCTCCCAATATACTTGGAATTAGGGGATGATATACCTATCAAATTAAAGATCTATGAGTCTAGTTTCTAATACAATAAACCGTTTGTTGATATGATATTGGAGTAGAGAGATATTTGCATTTTCGTGAGACAGTGCAGACTGGTAGGTGACAAGTAGGTGCATCACCTACTTACCAAAAGGAGAGGTCTCAATTAAACCTCCTAAAGTCGGCCAAGAGGGGACATTTAAAGGATTATAAACTCAATTATTTCACCCATCTTCCAGACTTTGAAAAACTAATTGAACCCCTGCAACTCCTCCCCAAAAATCCCACACAAACCCTAGGGTATTCCGGGTGTTACGACGCGATTCTAGTGCTGAAAAGTTTGGAAAGCATGCTAGTTTCTCTTTCTCCTTCTTGTATCCGTGTTGAGGAACTTATTTTTGATGAAAAAGGATCAGGTTTCGTGGGTGATACTCAGTACAAGGTAAGTTTATGCTTCTCCTTCCATTATCTATGCGTTTGCGAATTGTAACTCGATCGTAAAGAATAGACCTAGCTAGTTTCGAAAGAATGGTATGTTGTTTGATCTTGTGCAATGGTTGGCTGGTTGTGAACTTATTTTTAAGTTAAATTCATGGCTGGTTTATTGGATAAGAGGTGTAATGATTTACTTTTGGTTGTATTTCTCAATTTGAAAGAAAAGACAAGTCGAAACGTGTTTAAGTAAACCGAAAAATTATGTTTGAGTTGATGAACTTGTGGGACTGTTTGGGCTGTTTTGTGTTGGTATTGGGTTGTCTCTTTTACTACTTTTTTTATGGAGTTGAGAGGAGGAAGGGTGTGGAGAAACATTTTCGGATTGTTTGACACTATTATGGTTGTCGTGTTGTGTATGAAGTGATAGGGGTATGTTGGGTTGTTTGTGATTGTTTTGACTAGTGTGAAGTCATATATATAGGGGAGGTGCTGTCCGTTTCATTGTAAAATAGGTTGTGGTCGATACATAATAGTTACGACGCTTAAACGATAACGAGAGTGTCATTTCTCTTATTGTAGACTAAGGAGCCGTGAAATTGCATAGCTTGAGGTTGGGAAGAATATACAAGGTATGTTAAGGCTCTTACTTCTTTCTTTTGGCATGATCTAAAGTGACATGAACATAAACGGTACGCTAATTCATAACGGATCTACTCCTAGCAACTAAGGTTGTCCATGTTGTTCTTTCCTTATAAAAGTATTCTAAGCAAGTGTGTATGATCCTTGAATCCTACTGAGGTTCATATTGAGGGTATGGATGTCCATAATGTTCTTAAGTCACTCCAAAAGGCTTAGACCGTGATTCCATGAGTCTAGCATGCATTATATATAGTATCTATTTTACTCTACCAAGCCGCGCTATAGTCGGCCGGGTACGACACCTATTGTGCAAACACTGATCAGTTGGGTTTACCGAGCTCCACGTGGCCGGGTACGATTCTACCGAGCCTTATGATGGCCGGGTACGTTTTTACCGAGTCCTCTTTGAGGCCGGGTACGATATGATGATGATGATGCCCATAGAGGCGTATGTTTTTTTAAAAAGTTTATGTATATATATGTATTATGCATTTCATGTCAGTAGCCCCCAGAGGCACTCAGATGTTACAGGTTGTATCTCCTCTATCTCTCTTTACATTGTTGTTCTTATTTATGTTTTCCTGCCTGACATACTCGGTACTTTATTCGTACTGACGTCCCTCTTGCATGGCGACGCTGCGTTTCATGCCCGCAGGTCCCGATAGACAGGTTGACATTCCTCCAAGTAGGCTATCAGTTCAGCGGAAGGTGTTGGTGCACTCCACTTGCTCCGGAGTTGCCTATTTGGTTAGTATGCTTTGGATATGTATTAATTGGTATGGCGGGGCCCTGTCCCGACCTTTATGATATTAGGTACTCTTAGAGGCTTGTAGACAGAAGTCAGGTGTATGGATACTTTTATGGCCTTTTCGGCTTACGGTTTGAGTTTACAATGGTCATGTCGGCCTTATAGGCCCGTATGTCACATGTATAAGTTTGCATATCATGTTGGGTCGTCATATGTTGAGTATTCCCTTATGTTTCATTCTTGTTATCTCATGACGAGTTTTTTGGCTCATTTACCCATGATAGTATGATAAGGAAGATATGTTACGTTGGTACTCGGTTGAGTAAGGCATCGGGTGCTCGTCGCGGCCCATTTGGTTTGGGTCATGACAGCTGTATTGCACTAATATACTATTATAGTATACAATATACTGTAACATTATATTGTAATAAGGTACACTATGCTGCAACAGTATGCTGTATTAGTATTCAATATACCATAATAGTATAATATTTTAATGTAATAGTATAATGTTGAATGAAGAACATAAAATATCATTTCCATATATTGTATGCTATTTTGGTATATAATATATAGTTCAATAGTATATGTTTACTACAATAATATATTGTTGTAATATACAATATGATGTTATAATTGAGTCATTTTTTAATTTTGAAATATTTTTAATTGGATCCTTTTTAAATATTTTAACAAAGTTCTCATGCTTTTTACAATTTTTTTTTCCTTAAAAGAGGTGTTAGATGGGATTCCACGGAGATGCTATTTATTGTATTAGAAGTAGATGATGAAACTAATAATTATTTCTCTCTTCTCGATACTTAACTTTTATAGGCAACCTATGATTTCACCTCTTGTTGGCTTTCTCAGGTTCTCGCTTCCCTCCTCCTTATGTAATGTGTCAAGAATAAATTATGGGCACAATTTAATCTCACGGTTTAAAAATAGTCTCTTATGACTTTCCATTTAATTTTATGAAAGCATGCCACAATCACGATTCCCCTATCTCCTTTCACTAATAATATTACCCACAAAAGCTACAATAGATAGGAAAGGTAATTAGTTTAGTAGGTGAAGAAATTAATGGGTAACTAAGGGTAATTAATTTAGTTTTTGTGGGTAAAGGTGTAAAATTCCCTAGTTTAAAGGTTGAGGATTACAAATGTCCACTTTCTGAATACATTAAGGTTAAGGACAAAATAGTCCAACCCTATACGTAAAGGACCATATTGATCATTTTCTCTATATATCTCAACCGATCGAGCAACCATCAACCAAGCTTCAAATTTGTTTCAACATTAAGCTTTAAATGAAACTCATGTTGATTAGAATGAAAGAAGAATCATCTTGCACATTTTCAACTTCTAAGAGATTCATTTTCGATTAAAAGCAAACCCAATTACCCTTCATTTTCTGATTCTATTATTTTCGCAAAATTTTCTATACAAAGACAACTTTCATTTATTGTAAAATGGGTATCATTCTTCTTTCCATGATTATCATATTACCAGAGCCGAAACTAGGATTTCAAGCTTATGGGTTCAAAATTTTAAGCATTTTAAGTTACTGGGTTCTAAATTAATAAATCATAAATAATCAATAAATTGAAATACATGGTTTGAATCAAAGCTATTGAGTTTTCCGAACCCATACACAGAACAGTGACTTCATGTTACATCTCGCGTTTTCGTACGTTAAAAGTTTCGTTTTCGGTTAGTCGACGTGGACTCGGGGATAAGATCATCTTGACGTTAACGTATTTACGTTATTTTTAACAAGCGATAAATAAGTGTCCTGAAGGACAAAGGGTACACGAATTAAAGAAAACGAGTTTCGTTGAAAATGGACAATTTGGAATAAAATACGGGTCGAGCGATAATACCCTATAATTATAAACTAGTACCATGCAAGGTACCATATGACCACGGTAGTATAATATATAAAGTATATATGAAGTATTTTAAAAATAAATAAAAATTTAAGTAATTTGGAGCAATTTTTAAATTATACGAGTAATTGATTAATTACCGGATAACTGCACATTACCCAATTAACTAATAGTGAATAAAAAATTAAATATCCCACCCCCCACCCCACGTGGCAACTAGCCACACTATCCAGAAATGACTAAGTCATTCCTTGATTAGGTGTCAAATGGATAATAAGTTCCTTCCATTCCTTCCAAAGACTTTATCCAAGTCTTTCCCATTTCATTTTCATTTTGAAGTTAAGCACAGAACGTTGCTTTGCTTTCAAAATTTCAAAACTTCAATTCATTTTCATTTTAAAAGCTTAACCTTGCAACAGAACATTGCTTCTGACTTAACGTTAAAATCCTAAGAACTTTGAAACCAAAGAAACGTTGAAACCAAGCCCAAACAAATGAACCAAGAACAGTAGCTATTTCAATAGAAACATTTTCATTTCTTGGTTCGAGAACAGTAGCTATTTCAGTTCCTGCGATTTTAAGTTCAATCCAACGTGCAGCAACACGGTTCCAACGAGAATTTGGTAGAATCGTAGCAACATAAAATTTTACGGTCCTAAAGGAATACGTGCAATTTTCTCCACGAGTATTATACGGAGTTTTCTCTACTCCAGGTATGTTAAGGCTAAGCCCTTATTTCATTTTGCATGATCTCGTCATTACGCAGGTTTGATTATAACGAGGCATAAAGAAAAATTTATATCCCGGAATTTACGTATATTTTGCTAGTCTCGCAAGTTACGTATATTTTTCTAGTTTTGTAAGTTACAATATTCTCCGTATCGGGACTTCATATTCAATTGAGTATTTCCTTTTTCCAGCTAAGAGAGCAGAGAGTTTATATAAAGAATATCAAAGTATTTTTATTACCATCGAGCGATAATCAATGGGTAGGCCCCTATTGGACAATCTCTGGTCAGATGGTAAGTTATATACTAAGCCTGCTGTGGCCGAGCGCCTATGAGCGAGCCCAGTTGGTCGAGATACAGAACCTAATACGGCCGAGTGCCTATGAGCGAGCCTACTACGGCAAATATATATATATACACACCAAGCCTTATAGGGCCGGACAACTATTTTACTCACTATATTGAGACAATTGAGTCAGTATCAGCTGATGAGCGTATCCTCAGATTATCTTTGATCCCCAGTTGCTTTCAGTTATTATATCATCAGTTCAGTTTCAGCTTTAGTATATTGCCTTACATACTCAGTACATTATTTCGTACTGACGTCCCTTTCTGGGGGCGCTGCATTTCATGCGTGCAGGTTTAGACAGACAGACAGGTAGACCTCCCCAGTAGGTGTTTTCCCGAGTTCAGCTTTATCGGTAAGCTCCCCTTCCTTCGGAGTTGCCGGGTCTAGAAGTTTTGGTATGCATCTTGTGTATATATAGGATATGGGTAGGTCGCGGCTTGTTCCAATCATAGTACATCTATCAGTAGAGGCTTGTAGACATATCCTGTCAGTTAGTGCAGTATGTTGGGCCTGTAGGCCCTGTATGTATATTTTGTGGCTTGTTAGTTGTAGTAATTATGACGGCCTTGCCGACCCAGCCTTATGTTGACATTCAGTCAGCGTTAGTCTCTATTCAGTTTTTATATTTTGCATCGTACATTATCTCTTAATGTGGCCCATGGCCAAAGTAGGACATTACATGTTCAGAGACTCTTAGTCGCAAGTGATACGCAAGGATAGGTGAGGCACTGAGTGCCGGTCTCGCCCCTAGGCTTGGGGCGTGACACTCCGCCCCTGCATATAGTATTGAAAAGTTCTCTATACAGTCAGACCTCTCTATAACATCATCCTTATATAACAACACTTCTCTATAAAAGCTAAATTTTTTTCGGAACCAAATTTCATGTTCTATTATAATATATATTTTCTATAACAACTGTAGACGATTGAATTTTATTTGACTTTAAGTCCATTAAATTATTTGGACCACATGTTAAATTCAAAAACGTGTTATCCCAAAACAATGACGGGATGGAATAATTGAATTTATTATTTAAATCCAATATACGTATATGGATTTAATTAAGAGCCCGAGCTAGTTCATCTTGTCGGACTTCAAATGATAAGCCCAAAATTCATGCCACGTGTCAAATGACATGGCACGTCAAGTCAAATCAAGGACCACTAAAATCACGCCACGCGCATAAGTGATGTAGCATGCCAAGTCAAATGTAAAGACCAATCAAATGTCGCCAAATATTCAAATGACATGGTTCAACCATTTATGTGCAAGATTATCACATAGCATTAGTGATAGGTTTGATGACTCAAATTGGACAATCAAATTGGAGGAAAGAGATATGTGTTTATCACAAGTTCCCTCCCCTACAACTATAAATAGGGGATCTCCATAAGGCAAAAAAAAAAAAAAAACAAACAAGAAAAAGATACATATTGAAGCTCTCCTCTACAGTGGTGATTCGCAAGTCTTCCACATAGCAAGAAGTCGTCGTCTCCAAGGGGTGAGCCGCAACTTTTCCATCCTCCACGTTTGTGATCAGAGCCTAGCTCCGCATTCGTGGTCAAATACCAAGAACAAGTGGTCCATCAATTCAAGAACAAGCGAAACTCTCGAATTGACAGCCGTGAGGAGAAGAATCAGAGGATTACATATTTTAAACTTAAGATTGCTCAAAGATTGTAACCCGCGTAAATTATTGAAATACAAATACTTTTATTTGTCGTTCTATTTCTTGTCTTGATTATTAGTTTCAGGAACGAAATTTTAGTTGTTACAAATTTTGGCACGCCTAGTGGGACTATCTTTGCCTATCATCTCTTCTCTCCAACAATCAAAATCCAAGAACACTAAGATGGCTCCTAAGAAGGTCAACTCAAAGTTTGCTTCCACAAAAGCCACTAAATCCAAATTTTCTGCTGCTCTGGAAAACATCCTAGATGTCACCAAGGGAAGCGTGGGACCAATTACAAGGAACCAAGCCAAATTGTTGGGACAACGAACATCTCAAGCGCAGTCTGAATCTTCTGTTCTCTTCGATTCATCATCTTCAAAAGGCGTGAGATCTTCCGCAAGCATGGCCACAGAAGGAAATAACATCACCGAAAGGATCGAGAAGGTTCTTGCCCAACTTAACTTGTCTACACCCAAGAACTCCCCTGCGCAAATCCATGATGATACCTTGAGTACTGGATCTACTTCGCATAACATGTCCAAGTATCATGTTCGTGAGAATCCATGTTATTCTCCATCGTTTACTATGGTGATGCATGCAATGATGACCAATGCTTCGTCCGTAGAGGACCAACTCGCAAACTTGACAAAAGCGATCGAAGGCTTAACCAAATGTATGCAGGGTCAAGAAGCTCGAATTGACAAGTTGACAGATAGGGTGGACGACCTAATGGAAGGAGATTCCAGTCGTGCACCTGGAAAGCATCCAGAAGCACAAGAGAGAATTGATTTTCCCGCAATACAAGTAGTGTTTGCTAAGGAAATCCTAGTCTCTTCCGAAGGGATGACCATAATTGATCAATTGAAGGAGTTCATCATGGGGACTCTCAAGGATAAGTACGAGAGGGCTTCCAAATCCTCTCTCACATATTCAAAACCATACACCGCAAGGATTGATAGCTTGAAGATGCCTGTTGGTTATCAACCCCTAAAATTCCAGCAGTTTGGCGGAAAAGGAAATCCGAAGCAACATGTGGCAAACTTTGTCGAAACATGCAACAATGCTGAACATATGGTGATTACGTCATCAAACAGTTTGTTCGTTCCCTTAAAGGGAATGCTTTTGACTAGTACACAGACCTTGAATCTGGTTCCATTGATAGCTGGGAGCAATTGGAGCAAGAGCTTCACAATCGCTTCTATAGCACAAGACGTACCGTAATTATGGTAGAACTTACAAACACGAGCCACCAAAAGGGAGAGCCAGTTATTGACTTCATTAATCGATGGAGACATGCAAGTCTCAATTGTAAAGATAGGCTTAGTGAAGCCTCCGGAATTGAGATGTGCATTCAAAGTATGCATTGGGGTCTTCGCTACATCTTGCAAGGCATAAAGCCTATAATTTTCGAAGAATTGGCCACTCGGGCTCATGATATGGAGTTAAGCATGTCTACAACTGGGAATGAAGGGCCACCTGTCTAGGAACCTTGCATAGGCAGAGACAAGCAAGAAGTCAAGAAAGTGGGGAAATTTTTACCCAAGGCTAATAACAAAGAATCCATGAATGTCAATGCTTCGCCTATGAAGTTTACTACTAAGGTAAGCAAGAAGCAGAGTGTGAAGACGACTTTTTTGGAGGGCAAGGCAAACCGAAAGCTGACTCTGAAGGAAATGCAAGAGAAAGAGTACCCATTCCTTGATTCTGATGTTCCCGCAATCTTTGATGAACTCCTTGCGCTAAAACTTTTGGAGTTGCCAGAGATGAAGCGACCAAATGAAGCAGGGAGAAACAATGAACCAAGTTATTGCAAGTATCATCATTTGGTCGGCCACCCCATTGAGAAATGCGTTGTCTTCAAGGATAAAGTTATGGAGCTAGCCCGCGAAGGAAAGATTCAAGTTTGTATCACTTTTGGCTCACTCGATCCATACATTACCTGCAATATTGTTAGGGGCATGAAGGACGAGACATACCAAATGTCATTCTACCAAAAATGATCAAGTTTGGGGACTTTGAACCTGTCGATGTGAATGAATTACCATCTCATCCAGCGTCAAGCGATTTGGTGCTAGTAGATGAAGGATCCACAACGGAGATGAAGACCAAGTAGATCAACTTGATGACGAGGGTTGGACTCTCGTGACTCGCCGTAAACACCGTAAAGAAAGTTCACAAAAGGAGTCGTCCAAGTGATAAACTAGGGAAAAAATGGTGAGGAAATTCAAAATGAAAGATCCAATTAAGCGCTTAAAGAAGGAACGAATAAAGGGGCACCACCACCAGAATGCACGTAGACCCGTGACGTTGGAAGAATTTTTACCAAGCTGGTTTCGCACCAAGTTGGTTCATAACAACGTCAAAGCTTTGTGTTGTAACATTGATTAGAAAGAAGCAAAAAATGCAACCTTACCATATCCGTCTCCGCCAGAGGACCCTCCAAAGACCTCTCATGAAGTTGTAGATGCTTGTATGGCTAAAATTACTTTCACCGATGATGATCTTCTACTTGGTGAAACACTGTACAATCATCCTTTATTCATGGTATGATATGTGCTTGAGAAGAGGATAAACAAAATCTTGATAGATGATGGATCCAGAGTCAATATTGGATTCAAAGTCAATATTCTTCCTATCCGCACAATGAAGGAACTGGGAATTTCAACTGAAAACTTTCTAAAAGCTGCTTGATGATTCAAGGATTTAATCAAGGGGGCAAAGGGCCATAGGTTGTATAAAATTAGAGATCTCCATCGGAGATATGCATTCAAGCGCATGGATGCATGTGAGTGACTCAAAAACTTCATACAACATGTTGCTTGGTAGGCCGTGGATACATGGGCACAAAGCTGTCCCATCCACCTACAAGTATCATGAAGGCGGAGTCGAAAAAAAGATAGTTGCCGATGACAAGCCGTTCATTGAAGCTGAGTCATACTTTGCGGATGCATCTACTTAAAGAGCTACGTCCTGAGTGAAGTCAAAGTTGGCAACGTCTCGAAGGTCAAAAGTGATGACATTACAACGATCAACAATGCTAAGACCAATACCAAAAGAGCCAAAGTGGGAGCTGGGAAGGTTCGGGTTAAGGAAGACCAAGTGCTCGCCAAAACGAATAAGGTGCCTCAAATGAATATCGCATCTTCAAGTAAAAGGGTAGCACCTGCTCCTCACTATGTTCCCAGGGTTAAGAAAGTCGAAGAACAAGCTCCTAAGTTGCAAGGAAATGCATTAGGAGGAATGACCCTTCCTATTAGGCGGATTGACACGGTGAAGGTACCCTCGAAATTACATGGAAAGCTTGTGGTCCATAGTTCGCCACAAAATGATGCACTCTCGGAGAAGCGTACAGACGAGGGTTTCGATCCAAATGCTTACAAACTACTTGTAAAAGCAGGGTACAATCCTAACGAACTATCAAAATTAGGGAAGCTTCCCTCAGAACCTATTACAAGGCGATCACGTGAAGGTTTAGGATACAAACAACCTTCGCCAGTCCGCATCTCCATAAGAAGGGTAAGCAGCAACTACATCACTACGGAAGACGAATCTGTTGCTTCTAATGGAAGACCTTCTGTCTTCGATCGTCTAGGAAAATCAACTGCGAGAACTTCTGTATTTGAGAGATTAGGGCCGTTGAATAAGAAAAGCAAGTTGCACAGAAACCATAAAAACATGAAAGCATCTTCTATGTCTAAATCTGAAAGACTCTCCAATGAATGTCAGAGTTTGATCCCTAGCTTCCAGAATGAGGTGACAAACAGACCTAGTGGTTTCGTGCGGAGAGGTACTAAAGTAAAGTCGCACGTCGTGGTATACACCAAAGAACATGATTAAGACGGAGAGAGTGTTGGATCTTCATATCATGTTAGTGCACAAAATGAGCGTTATACTTTATCTCCAAAGAAATATTGATGAAGAATTGAAAGATATTTCCTGGTGCTACCACATATCTTTCAATGATGGTGATCCTCAAAAGGATGAAGACGCTGAAGATGCCCCGCTCGAACTTGAGGAAGGGATTAAAACCACAGTCAATGTACTGAAAGAGGTCAACCTTGGCACTGAAGATGATCCAAGGTCTATATAAGTGCTTTGCTCGCAGTTGATGAAGAAGTTGCTTACATTGAGCTACTTAAGGAGTATAAGTTGTCTTTGCCTGGAGTTACAAAGAGATGCCTGGCTTAAACGCTAAAGTGGCAGTCCATCATCTTACGGTCAAGAAATTGACCGTCTCAACAACGCTTAAGGCTAGAGTTGGTTCCCTTAATCGAAACTTAAGTTAACAAGCTTATTGAAGCTGGCTTTATTTGTGAAGTTAAGTACCCCACGTGGATTTCAAGTATTGTCCCTGTGAGGAAGAAGAACGGAAAAATTCAAGTTTGTGTCGACTTTAGGGATCTCAATAATGCATGCCCTAAGGATGAATTTCCGCTGCCTATTCCCGAGCTTATGATCGACGCCACCATTGGATACGAGGCGATGTCTTTTATGGTTCGTCTGGCTACAATCAGATTCGCATGTCATATAAGGATGAAGATCTTACCGCGTTTCATACTCCTAAAGGTATCTATTATTATAAGGTAATGCCTTTCAGCTTGAAGAATGCTGACGCCACCTACCAAAGAGTTATGAAAAATATCTTCGATAGCATGCTTGACAAAAACGTTGAATGCTATGTTGATGACTTGGTGGTAAAATCAAGAAAGAGGAAAGACCACCTGCAAGACTTGAGAATGGTGTTTGATCTACTACGGAGGTATCAACTCAGAATGTATCCTCTGAAATATGCATTTGGAGTTACTTCTGGAAAATTCCTTGGCTTTGTTGTTCGACATCGAGGGATAGAGATTGATCAAGCCAAAGTAGATGCAATCCTGAAAATGCCCGAGCCAAGAAATATCCATGAATTGAAAAGTCTGCAAGGGAAGTTGGCATATCTTAGGAGATTCATCTCAAATATAGCAGGGAAGTGTCAACCATCTAGTCGTCTCATGAAGAAGAGTGTCCCTTTGAGTGGAACCATGCTTGTAGTAACGCCTTTGATAATGTTAAATCTTACTTGATGAGACCTCCAATTCTGGCAGCTCCCATGCCTGGGAAGCCATTGATACTATATATAGCAGCACATGAAAGATCGGTGGGAGTGCTCTTAGCCCAAGAGAATAATGAAAGGAAAGAAAATGCTCTTTACTACTTGAGTAGAATGATGCCGCCAAACGAGCTGAAGTATTCACCGATCGAGAAGCTATGTTTGGACCTAGTCTTCTCAATTAAGAAGTTGAAACACTACTTTCAAGCTCATGTTGTATGTCTCATTTCCAAAGCAAACCCCATCAAGTTTGTGATGTCAAAACCTATCCTTAGTGACCGACTACCAAGCTCCAATTTCAACAATTTGAGATTGTGTACGTGCCTTAAAAAGCTGTGAAAGGGAAAGCATTGGCAGACTTATTAGCTGATCATCTGATACCGGATGATTGGGAGCCAACTGACGAGCTACCTGATGAGGATGCAATGGTCGTCGAAGTTCAACCGCCTTGGAAGATGTATTTTTATGGCGCCTCACATTGCGAAGGAGCTGGTGCAGGTATATTGTTCATCACTTCCCAAGAAGAGGTCTTGCCATATTCTTTTACTTTAACGCAATGTTGCTCCAATAATGTGGCAGAATATCAAGCACTCATACTTGGGCTTGAAATGGCCGTTGATATGAAACAACTCTAATTACATATTTTTAGAGACTCCGAGTTGGTGATCTGTCAATTGCTAGGTAGCTACGAGGTCAAAAAGCTAGAATTGCGTCCATATCATGACTATGCACATAAATTGATTGGGTGGCTTGGTGACATCACTCTTTAGCATGTGCCAAGGAAGTAAAATAAGAAAGCTGATGCCCTAGCTGCTCTGGCTTCAATATTGACTCTGCCCGACCAAATGCAAATCACTATCTGCAAAAAATGGATAGTACCACCAGATGGGGATGAGGATGAAGAAAGCAAGCTTGAGCGTCTTGTAGCCATTTCTGAAGCTGAGAAGGTTGATTGGCGACAAGTCATGATCGACTACTTATGCTATGGGAAACTTCCACAAGATCCACGGAGAAAGACCGAAATCCGTCTGTCATGCCCCTCGCTTCCTTTACTACAAAGATACTTGTATCGAAGATCATTCGAGGGAGTTCTCTTGCATTGTTTAGGGGAAGATGAAGTGACTCAAGCTATAAGAAACACATTCTGGAGTTTGTGGATCACATCAATCGGGGCTGAAGCTGCATTTTCACATAAAAAGAATGGGGTATTATTGGCCAACGATGGTCAAAGATTGCTTAGACTATGCCCGAAGATGCAAAGCATGCCAACTTTATGCAAATTTTATACACCGGCCTCCTGAAGTGTTACATCCAACTGTAGCATCTTGGCCATTTGATGCTTAGGGATTAGACGTTGTTGGATCACTACCGAAATCTTCTAGTGGCCACTTGTATATCTTAGCTGCAACTGATTATGTCTCGAAATTGGCGGAAGTTGTCGCCCTCAAAGAAGTGAAGAAGGAGAATGTTGCAAACTTTATTCGAGTGAATATCATCTATCGTTTCGGCATTCCTAGTTATATCATAACAGATAATGGCAAGCCGTTCGCTGACAAATTGATAACCAAGATATGCGACCTCTTTGGGTTCAAGCAACGTAATTCGTCAATGTATTATGCTGCTGCAAATGGATTGGCCAAAGCATTTAACAATACACTATGCAACTTGTTAAAGAAGGCCGTCTCCAAATCTAAAAGAAATTGGCATGACAGAATGAAAGAAGCTTTGTGGGCATATTGGATGACTCATCGCACGCCAACGCAAGCTAGTCCTTATTCTCTTGTTGATGGAGTCGAAGCAGTTCTTCCTCTTGAGCGTCAAATACCATCCTTACAACTCGCTATCCAAGAAGGGCTTACTGAAGAAGAAAACGCTCGTTTACGCCTTGAAGAACTAGAGGCCCTTGATGAGAAAAGGTTAGAAGCTCAACAAAGTCTCGAATGCTATCAAGCTCGTCTTTCTCGTGCTTTCAATAAAAGGGTTTGCCTAAGGTCTTTTCAAGTAGGTGATCAAGTCCTTGCAGTAAGAAGACCCATTATCATTTCTCATAAGTCGAAAAGCATGTTCACCTCGAAGTGGGATGTGCCATATGTGGTACTAGAAGCATATTCGAGCGGTGCTTACAAGCTTGTAGATGTGGATGGTTTGCGGATCGGTCCCATAAATGGAAGATTTTTGAAGAAGTATTATCCTTAAGGAAAATATGCTCCTCGACGTACGAGCCTAAACTGCAAGTCATGAAGCTCCTTAATGCAAGAGTCTAAACTGCATGTTTCTACATACCTGACCCGCATGAGTCTAAGCTGTGTACGGCCCATTAATAAAAAAGAAAAACCATCCCTTTGAACTACGTGATGACTTGATCCTCTTCACCGAGGTACGTAAGTAGCTTAGAGTCTCATTCTAAGTTCAGTCGCATCAGTCAAAAAAATATTGACTTTGTACTACGTTACGACTTGATTCTCTTCACCGAGGTACGTAGGCAACCTAGAGTCTTATTCTAAGTTCAGTCATATGAAATTAAAAAAAAAGAGCTTGGCGTGACACGAAGTCATCATCGACAAAATTCTTGAACAATATGTGAAAGTCAATCAAGGATGAGCTCGGTCTTCATCTTAGGCATGACCATGCCTTTCGAAGGTAAGATGCCGAAGGACCAGACATATCGCAATTCGGATTCACCATACACAAGATATGATCTCTTTCGCAAAAAAGAAGCGTACGAGTCTGAAAGTTTACTGCGGTTAGGTAGACTTCAAAAATTTTCTGTTGATAGCCCGAAAGGAGTTTTGCTATGAAATTCGTATGCATTGTAAGTCTCTGAGTATAGTTTCTAATGTAGCAAATGGATTGCAATTCCGATACTCCTAGCTCAAGATACATTATTTTTCGCTGAAAGTACATGAATCTGAAAGTTTACTACGGTTAGGCCAACTTCAAGAATTTTCTGTTGACAACTCGAAAGGATTTTTGCTATGAAATTCGTATGCGTTGTAAGTCTCTGAGTATACTTTCTAATGTAGCAAACAAATTGCAATTCCGATATCCTAGCTCAAGATACATTGTTTTGCGCTGAAAGTACGCGAATCTGAAAGTTTACTGCGGTTAGGCCATGTTCAAGAATTTTCTGTTGACAGCTCGAAAGGAGTTTTGCTATGAAATTCGTATGCGTTGTAATTCTCTGAGTGTAATTTCTATGGAGAAAAGGATTTCAATTCCGATTCTCCTAGTTCAAGATACATTGTTTATCACTAAAAGTACGCGAATCGAAAAGTTTACTGCGGTTAGTGTCGCGCCCCCTTTTTTCGCGAAATCGGATTCATGACATTTGGAGGGACAACTCGTTCCTTTTGGGAACTGGGTTTTGAAGAGTCACCACATAATGATTTATGGTGCATTAGGACACCTTACAGTGTTTAATTATAACTAAACTTGGATAACCAGAGATAGGGTAAGGGCTTTGAAATTATCCTAAGGGGAAGGTGTTAGGCACCCCTCAGGATCCACTAGTGTGGTTCCCGGCCAAACAGTTATTGTGAATTTGGGATACAATTAACATGTGAGCAAATAAGACTCAAGTAAGAGGGGATTTCAATTCATAATGGTTTGGAAGTAAACAAATTTGAGAGAACAATCAAAGAGCTGATTTTAAATAATGAGTTACAATGCTAAAAAAAAGAGTAAAGAATAAAAGGAAAAAAGGGGGGGGGGGGTCCTAGGTTTATTAAAAATATGGATCAGCCCACACAATGTCCGGTAATTACTCCTCAATGAGGGGCTACATGTGACACTATCGCGTGGTCATCATATCCATATCTACCCTTCCCACCCCTTTAAGGTATTAAAGTGCGGATTGGTCTCGATTACTTATTGCATGCTATTACCCGTCCCAATCCTATCAGTCCCGGAGGCACTTAGGACTACTAATCCTGAAAGGGAGGGATATTAGGCTTATTTGAAGTTTCAAAGGTAAAAAATTCTAAGGCGACATACAAAACACATACTGCATGTTTAGGTAAACATATAAGAAAACAAAGGCTCAAGTATACCTCCTCAAAACAAACACATAAAATAGCATGTCTTGCACATACTGCTTAGGTCTGATTAAAAATATCAAGGACGAGGGAGAGGGGGTTGTTGAGGCAGACTAGTTTGATACATGCTCAGATAGGAAGTCAGAATCAGACTTGCTTAATGATTGCGTCAGTTTTTAATTAACAAAGGCGAAATCTGTTTTTAGCGGTCGTTATGACCTAAGGCTTGCCTAAGTGTTTAAGCGAGATCCTATGAACATGATATCTATTACTGATTCAAAAATATAGCAAAGCAACACTATTTTAAGACAAATGATTCGGAATTCTTATAGGCATGACTTCTATGCGTTACTGATTTTAGTTCCTAAGAGCATGATATCTAACATTGACTGTGAATAAAAACGAATCAGATTTATTTAGAAACCCCTATAGGCATGATTTCTATATGTAGTTTGGATATGCAGAAGTTAAAACACTCTATAGGCATGATTTCTATATGTAGTTTGAATATACGGAATTGAAAGTACTATAGGCATGTTTTCTAATGCAGTTTGCAAGTGCAGAATTAAAAGAAGTCCTATAGACATGGTTCTACCCTTGGCATGCATAAATACCCAACCCTTTTTTCACTAGCCAGCGCCTGTGTTTATTACAAAATTATTACAGACCCAGTAATGAATTACATCGAAAAAATAAAAGAAAGAAAATTACAATAAAAGGAAGCCAGATTCCTGACTTCCTTTCTGAGTTATGGGCCAAACCACTTCAAATGCCATTTGTTTCAAATCCTTTCTCAAACTTGAGTTTGTCAGAGTTCCCTAAGGGCCTCAAAGGGACCCCGGGCAGTGCTCACACTCAAATTCCAAAACCAGAATAGGGACAAATGCAGTGTGGAAGTGCCAGCCCTCGTGTATTCAAGTTCAGAGGGAGCACATGGGTCCCAAGGCAAGACTCACATGAGGGGGGCAGAACTTAAGTCTAGGAAGATAGTGCAAGCGCAGAAACAGAGCTTTAAGAACTAAGGAAGTAAAGAAGAGGGAAAGAGGTGCTGGGAAACAGTCAGTAACACTTCAAACAAGTTGATAATTTTACGCCAAAGGGGCAGGGGATTGGGAATCCATTGCAAGGGCCTATATACTTAGGCATAGGTCAATTCAGGGCATGCATAGCAATAGGGGTGCTGTCATGCTTGTAAATCAACCAGAGCACACAACATGTAAAGGTGGCATAGAGGTTATGATCCTAGGAGGGCCAAGTTTGAATCATGCTCAGCAATATTTGATGCTGTCATGCCCCAAACAAACCATAATTATCAAACACATTGGGGTTGGGATTTAGGATTCATAATACATTGATTCAGAATAGGAGAAAAGAAATTGCAGCATGCTAAATAAAGTACTGAAGCAATAGGCAGACAAGAATGCAAGAATATTAAGTAACCATGTTGTTGTTGATGCTGAAATCTTAACTAGAACATACCAGTTCAAAGAAGCAAATGTAGTAACGAAAGATAGCAGGACTTTTGAAATACAGCTTTGATTTTCAATCAGCTAAATAAGCCACAGTAGAAGCAGTAGAGCAAGAGAGAGTGTTCTTTTTAGTGTAAGTGAGAGTTCAGAACTAAGATGTTCATGTGTGTGCTAATGAAAGAGCAAGGTATTTATAGTTTGAAAACAGGTAGAGTATAAGGCAAGAATCATAGTTCAGCAGTAATTATGGAACTATGTACTAACTAAAATCAAATCAGTATAAGTACTTCCTTTAATTAAGGAGTTAAATTAAACGGTAACAATGCAAATATTAAATAAGGAAAGAAATCACATAAGGCTGAATATAACCAATAAGGAAATATTTTCAGCATAGTACAAGTACTCAATCTGCAATAAGGACTAGATTCATCAGATTCTAATCAAGGAAATGTCGGTAAGAATCGAGTACCAATGGAACCAAGGTAAGGGAATCAATCAAATTGAGTAGAAAAGGTAGGGATCGAAGGCTCAAAGGAAAGTGTTCAAATTAGACCAAGAAACAGGGAAATCAGTAAGGTGAAACAAGGAAAAAATCAATTACTTAACACGAGTGCAATCAAAATCTCACAAGGAGTGGTTTGAAATCAGTCCAGAATTGGAGGTCATTCAAAAGGGGAATTTAGCATATAAATAGAGTACATAAACATGCGAGGCCAAACTATGGCAAAGAGAAGCAGCATGCAATAACAATCACATAGTCAGTAGACTGTGAACATGGAAACATGGTAGTCACCTAGTTCAACTTCTTTAACTTAGTAATAGGGTATCAGAAGCATGCAAAGGGTCAAGTAAAGGCCCTTTAGAAAAGTACATTCGAGTTTCGATGATTGCAAGACACCAGATCACATAAAGAAACAGATGAAGCAGCTTCAGAAGCTCGAATAGGCCCTAAAGAAATTAGGGTTTTTGAAACCAATCGAATTCAAAGATGATGAACAAGTAAATCACACAACAAATATTCTCAGAACTCGAATGAACCTAAAATTAGGGTTTTCCAACACCAATCGAGTCTGGAGATGAAGCGCAAGTGAATCAAACAAATAATAAAAAAAATAGATTCAGAAACCTCATAAGAAGTTAAGGCCCTTAACATGCAAACTCGAGTAGAAGAATGACATAAGGAAACACAACAAAACATGTCAAATAACTTAACAGAAAACCTAATCGGAAGAAATAAGGGTTTTTGAAGGTAGAGTTTTAAAAGAAACTTTGAGAAAATGTTTAGAAGTTTAGAGCAAGCACAGGTCTGAAACAGACCTAAAAGAAATCGGAAGAACCTTAAAGGCTAGGGTTTCAGAAGAACCCCAAATGGTGAGAAAGGCTTTGAAAACCATCGATCTAAGCAGGAGAGTCCAGAGTCAGACTCGAATAGCCATGGCTGGCCGGAGCAAGGTCAAAGATGACCGGAGACAATCATAAAACTGAAATCGACCAAAGTCTGGACCAAGTTTTCCCAGGATTTAGCCTTGAAACCATGATGATCGGGCATGTAGAAGCCATAGGAGGTGGATATAGGCCTCCGATGACCTTGGAAGCCATTGATTTGGGAGATTTTAGGGTTGTAGCTGAGGGAAGCGGCTAGGGTTTTAGAGAGGATTGAGAGAGACAGGGGATTCAAAGGCGGCGGGGTGTGAATAATGAAGGGATTTGGGGGTCCTTTGGGCTTAATTAGGAAAGGGCCAATGTCTACCGTTGATCTAAATGATCAACAAGCAGGATTGAAAGGGTTAGGTAGGGGATCCGGATGGGTCATTTAAATGGGTTATGGGTCGGTTTAAAAGGGGAATTGGGTCCTGGTAATTGGGTTTGAATTGGGTTCAATTGGGGTGCCAAATCAGGTTAGAATTGTAATAAAAATGGGCTAACGTTTAAATAGCCACTTTTCCCTATTTGATTTATAAAAATAGCAAAATAACTTTTGGAAATAAATTAAAGGTACTAAAAGGATTAATAGTACATAATTATCAAATTACAAAATACTGGGCTTAATTTTTATAAACATAAACGTAATTAAATCTAACAGAGGCTAATATTGCAATTATATGCAATTTAGCTTTAAAAATGCTAAATAAATTTGTAAAAATATGTAAAAATTATCTTAGCTATATTTTAAAATAAATATGAGAATCCAAAACTAAATCACCAAAATGATAATTTTGGGGGTAATTATTGGGTTTCTCTGAATAAAATAGGGCAATAAATTGATTAAAAAAAATCTTTAAAAATTAAGGAAAAATAGTAAAATATTTGGACATACTTATATATGCACACATATGCTATTTTGAAAGTATTTTGTATTTTAGAAAATATATAGGGAAAAATTGGGTATCAACAACTACCCCTTTTTACCCGGAAGGATTAAAGAGTTGTTGGGTAAAGATACGATGGCCAATTTTGACCGAGCGAAACAGTTTGAAGAAGATTTAGGCCGTACCCTGGCTTTTGAGCTGCCTATATATCCTTGGTTTTTGTGGGAATCAGGCCATATGTAGTTCAGGATCCGTTGGCGGAGTATGCCGATGGAGACTTTTCAAAAGCGAACGCAATATCTAGAGTCGGGTGCGTGGTAGGTTTAGGTTTGATATGGCTGCGGGAACCGGAACGGGACCGCTCTTGCCGAGATGGCCGTTGCTCGCCGGTTTACCTGCAAATAAGCAATACAAGCATATATGGTGCGTAAATTTAAACATGATGCAAATTCCCGTCGGACCATGAAGGTTGTCTTCAGACGGTTAGAATGATGTCCTTAGACCATGATGTCCTGGGCCATGCAGCATAGAATAAAGGATTCGCAGGCCATGAAATGATGCTCTCGGCCTGTGAGTATGATGCCTCCGAACCATGATGCCTTTGAATAATGATATGCACAAGATAAATGGGATCCTCAGGCCATGGCATAGTGTTCTCGGGCTATGCAAATGGTACCTCTGAACAATGACGCCTTCGGATAATTTGGCGATCTTTCAGCCCATGAGATTCAGTATTTGGCGATCTTTCAGCCCATGAGATGCAGTATTCGGCGATCTTTCAGCCCATGAGATGTAGTATGAGGCGATCTTTCAGCCATGCAGAATGTAAATAAGGTGGCGATCTTTCAGCCATGCAATGTAGTATGAGGCGATCTTTCAGCCATGCAGAATGTAAATAATGTGGCGATCTTTCAGCCATGCAAATTCAAATAATGTGGCGATCTTTCAGCCATGCACAATGTAGTATGATGCGATCTTTCGGCTATGCAATGTAGATAATGTGGCGATCTTTCAGCCATGCAATATAGTATGAGGCGATCTTTCAACCATGCAGAATGTAGTATGAGGCGATCTTTCAGCCATGCAGAATGTAAATAAGGTGGCGATCTTTCAGCCATGCAAAGTAGTATGAGGCGATCTTTCATCCATGCAGAATATAAATAATGTGGCGAACTTTCAGCCATGCAGAATGTAAATAATGTGGCGATCTTCAGCCATGCAGAATGTAAATGGAGGTAGAGCTTAACCTCGGAAGGCAGAATGGTAGCCTTATGCAATGCAGGAAATGCAGAGGGAGACAGCATTTAGTCTCGAAAGGCAGAATGGTAGCCATATGCAATGCAGGAAATGCAGAGGGAGATAACGTTTAGTCTCGGAAGGCAGAATGGTAGCCTTATGCAAGAAATAAAAGGGGAAATGGTAATGGAGTTTTCTTAGTTGATAGCAGATTGCGGTATCGTGACTGCTGGGGATATCGTGACATACTGAATGCCACTGGTGCCTGTGGATAGCAAATGTTGGCAAGTGCAACAGTTCTGGGAGTTGTATTCCTGAACAATGTTCGTCTCGTGAGTGTATAGTATGTCAAATGCTTTCATAATCCAAGTGCCTGCATCCAAAGAAAAATCGTGAGTTCTGTAAAGGGGGAGGTTAGTTCGCATCCCTGCTGGCTCTGCTTGACTTGTTTTGCTTTGATCCGGTGATACTGTATGCATCATTGGGGTAACGTTGCTAAACAAGGCAATTTCAGCAATAAACATGCATGGTTTAGTAAAAACATAACATAAGCACATTAATAATAATAGTTTTTCTTTAGACGAACCGACGACTGTGACGTGGTTCAAGACATAAGGCTGCCTACGTATCCCCTCTAAAACGGGAATCAGGTCAGACGTAGTTCAAATTACATCACATAAGGAAAGCATAAAGATTACACATAGTAACGCTTGACTTCATCTGAATTGATCAGCTTCGACCAAACTTCTCCGTCCATTTCTGCAAGTATGAGGGCTCCTCCTGTCAGAACCCGATGAACCATGTATGGGCCCTGCCAGTTGGGAGAGAACTTCCCTTTGGCTTCATCTTGATGCAGGAAAATTTTCTTTAACACCCACTGCCCTGGTATGAACTGTCTCGGCTTGACTCTTTTGTTGAAGGCTCTGGACATTCTGTTCTGATAAAGTTGACCATGGCAAACTGCATTCATTCTCTTTTCATCTATAAGAGCTAGCTGCTCGTAACGTCTCTTCACCCGTTCTACATCGTCGAGCTCTGCTTCCTGTATGATTCTTAAGGAAGGAATTTTCACCTCGGCGGGGATGACGGCTTCTGTGCCATAAACCAGCATATAGGGGGTTGCCCCAGTTGATGTGCGGACTGTGGTGCGATACCCCAATAAAGCAAATGATAGCTTCTCGTGCCACTGCTTATGCTTCTCTATCATTTTCCTTAGTATTTTCTTGATATTCTTATTGGCGGCTTCTACGGCCCCGTTAATTTGAGGTCTGTAGGCTGTAGAGTTCTTGTGTCTGATCTTGAAAGATTCACACATGGCTCTCATCAAGTCGCCGTTGAGATTGGAACCGTTATCAGTAATGATTGACTCTGGAATCCCGAATCAGCAAACGATGCGGTCGCGGACAAAGTCTGCCACAACTTTCTTAGTTACTGTTCCTTAAGATGCTGCTTCGATCTACTTGGTGAAGTAGTCAATTGCCACTAGGATGAATCCGTGCCCGTTGGAAGCCGCGGGCTCGATTGGTCCAATAACATACATTCCCCAAGCGGCAAACGGCCACGGTGAGCTTGTTGCATTGAGCTCATTTGGAGGCACCTTTATCATGTCCGCATGTATCTGGAAACGGTGGCATTTTCGGACATACTGGATGCAGTCTGTCTACATAGTTATCCAAAGTTAACCAGCTCGGAGTATCTTCTTTGCTAAGACAAAACCGTTCATATGTGGACCGCAGGTCCCAACGTGGATTTCCTCCGGTAGCTTGGATGCTTCCTCTGCGTCGATATACCTTAGTAGTCCCAGATCGGGAGTCCTCCTATATAGGATTCCTCCGTTGTGAAAGAAATTGTTGGACAGCCTCCGAAGTGTACGTTTCTGAATAGGATTTGCAAGTTCTAGGTATTCTCCTTTTGTCAAATATTCCTTGATATCCTGAATCCAAGGTTTTCCGTCTGCTTCTTCTTCGACGTGGGCACAGTAGGCTGGCTGATCATGGAT
>NW_017673060.1:35437-42328 GCF_001879085.1 Nicotiana attenuata | reverse complement strand
ACGTATGCCTCACTTAGTACCTTCAACAGAGCATTTTTGTGTGTCTTGGAGTTCTACAGCAAAGAGAGGATAGATATCTGTGCTGGTGTTTTGTTCAGCTGGTCAATGACTGAATATTCCTTGGCCTGTATCTTTCTCCAAAGGTCGTCTGGACCTGTCTCGATGATGGGTGGCCGGTTGGAGGCCTTCTTGCTGGACTCGGCTAGGTATTCAGGGGTATAGACTCTTCCCGTTCTTCTCATTCCCTGCGCTGCAATAGTTTCTTTGAACCTGACCTTGCCTTTTCTCCTAGCTTCACCTGTGTAATCCCAGGGTATAGCTTTTGTGTGGAATGAGGGCACAACGGACATCACCACTGGGATTTGTGCGGCTACCTTTACTTCTAATGGGATATGTTCTTGGTATGGCAAAACGACAACTTCAAATGGTGCTGGTGCCTTTGCTGATGGAGCTGCTTCGAACTCAAGAGGGATAGACGCATCTACCTTGGTGACCTCAGATGGTTGGATCTGGACCCTGATGGGGTTAGGAGTAACTGCTGGCTTCTTTGGATCATCGCCTTCTGTGATCAACCCGATGTATCCGTCGGGATCCCAATCATCTTCCACCTCAATCATGTGAATACCCCCGCCTTTATAGTCTGGCAGAGGGTTGTTGCGGACACTCGGGGCAGGTTCTTTTGCCACAATAACCTTATTATCGATCAGAGACCGGATCTTGTCTTTCAAGGAGCGATATTCGTCGATGGTGTGTCCCTTCATGCCGGAGTGGTATGCACAGGATTTGTTTGGGTTGACCCACCGAGAAGGATTCTCAGGGGTTGAAGCAGGGATGGGGGTGACATAACCGGGGACTTTGAGTCTCTCATATAGTTGGTCAATGGGTTCATCAATGGCTGTATATTGTTTGGGAGGCCTGCGGTAAAAATTTGGTCGTGGTCTAAGGATGTTTTGACGAGGAGGTGACTGATAGTGGGATGGTTGAGTATTGTAAGCTTGGTAGACATGTGTGGGTTGGGAATATCTGGGTGTAGTAGGATGATATATGGGAGATGGAGATGGTTGATAGGCGAGTGGTGAGGGTGCTTGGTAGTTCGGAGTAGGCTGATATGTGAGTGGAGGTGTCGGGTATGTTTTGTATTTGATAGGAGATTTGGTTCTCTATGCAACCATCACAGCTCCTACGTCTCTCTTTTTTGGACACACCACCGGACTGCAAGGCCTTATTGGTAGCCTGCAAGGCCTCGAAGTTCATGACCATACCGCTCTTAATGCCTTCTTCGATTCGTTCCCCCAGCTTGATGATGTCAGAAAATTTGAGGCTTTCAATCATCGTTAGTCGCTCATAGTATTACGGGTCTTGTGCCCGGATAAAGAATTTTTTCATTTGTTCCTCCTCCAAAGCAGGTCTGACCTTAGCGGCTTCCGAATCCAGCGAGTAGCATACTCGCGAAATATTTTTGTAGGTTTCTTCTTCAAATTCTGAATGTAGAACACATCCGATGCATTTTCTGTGTTAAATCTGAACCTGTCCATGAAATCAGAGGCCATACCTACCCAACTTGACCATTTCTTAGGATCCTGGCTGATGTACCAGGATAGTGCATCTCCTTTTAGACTCCTCATGAACAGCTTCATGCGGATTCTCTCGTCCTTTCTGACCCCAACCAACTTGTCATAATACGTCCTCAAATGAACCCTGGGATCCCCTGTACCGTCAAACATCTCTAACTTTGGAGGTTTGTACCCCTCGGGCTGTTCGACATTAGGCTGTATGCAAAGATCTTCATAATTCAACCCTTCAACTCCCCTATTTCCTTCAACACCCTAGATCCGGCTAGTCAATTTCTTAAGTTCTTCAGCCTGGTTCTGGATAATCAAATCATTATCATTAGACTAGTGAGATTGGTTGGGTGGAGAGTGGCATGGTCTCCACGTAGATAGGGGTGTTATGGTGGGCGTGGAAGTGGTCATTTGTGGAGTTTTGGAGTTCTGGGAGAAGCAATGGGGGTTGTTTGGGGTATGGCAAGTGTTGCAGTGATGGTGAGGAGCGGGATGGTTCTGTTGCTTTGGGATATTTTGGGGTGGTGTAGGGTTTTGAGTAGTGGGAAAGGTTATATCCGGGGTGCTGAGCGAGAACGACAAACTTGCCAGATTTCGAACCTGGTTGAGCTCTTCCTGGAACTTTAACAATTTCTGTTCAAGCTGGGATACATTTTCCTTAGGACCCTGAGTACTATGACCATTAGTGAACTCTACTCGTTCAGTTGAATTCTCCTTTCTGACGCTGTTCAAATCTTCCATCTTGCTTTTGTTCTTGTTCTTAATAGGACTTAGAAGAGGAGTGGGTGGAGGGCCCTTGGATCATGTGGAATAGGATGATGTTGCCAGACTGCTCGAACAAACCTTTGGGGAGGGGAATAACAAACAAAAAATAAAATAAAAGGGTAACCAAGTTAGTGAGGATCATAAGAAAAATGTTGCAATATTTAAACACATAGTGCGGAAATATAAAGCGTGTCCTAATTTGGGAGCCTCGTTGTGCCCGAGGTAGGCCTAAAGACAAGTTGATTTGGAGAACTTAGAATGCTAAATGCCTCATTTTATTGATAAAAAATAAGACGAATCCCAAATCGACACTAAACAACAAGGAATAAAAGTCACTAATGGCCATTGGCCTTATTACATTTTAAATAACGAAAAGATAAAGTCCTATCTACTTGGTCCCTGAAGGACCTTCTCCAGACTCGACATCCTTGGCTCCGTCGAACAGCTTCCCCAGCTCGCGAAGTCCCAGCAATAGGTAGGCCCTGGCTAGATGTCCACCTTCGTTCCCCTCAGCATTCTGACAGTCTTCGACCCTCTTGAGAAACCTTCTTTCCAGCTCCACTATTCCTCGCTCCAAGTATCTCAGTTGCTTGTTGGCACTGACAACCATGTCCTTCCATTCCTCAATTAACTTTTGATTGGCTTCTTGTATCTCACGGTGCTCGCTTTCGCACTCCCAGATTCTCTGGCGCAGTTGGTTGTATTTGACATGTGTCTCGGCCTTTTCATCTATGATCCTGTGACCTCGAACAAATCCGGGCTGGCCCAGGCCATCATGCTTATCCTTCAACCAGCCTAAATAGTAGGGAGCACAACCAGCGTGGTATCTATCTGGCTCGATAGTATCCCTCCCCATTGACGATCTTGCAGTGTCACATGTGCTGAGCTTGGCACTTGTAAGGACTATCATCATCCTGGAAGTCAGCCCGGAAGTGACTAATCTTGTCGACCCTGGGTATAACCTGCTTTCTACCAGCTTGCCTCATAACCCGGAGAGGGACGTAAGGGTAAGTTCCTCTCAGACCGATCAATATCAGAAAAGGTGCGTCTCTGGACCGGACGATAAATTCTTCAGTCGGAAACCACTCGAACATCCATTGTACCTGTTCCTCGGTCAAATTATCAAATAGCTGGAACCATCCTTTGGCATCCTTTGGCATCCATTGGCTGAGCAAACATATCAGGGATATAATTCATTCGCTTTGGGTGATGGAAAGCGATATGATCGTCCCAGTCCCTTCGCTGAATCTCTTGTCGGTATTCACCCTTTTGTAAATGCTCCACGAGCCAAAGTTGAAGCAGCAAATTGCATCCTTCGAAGTGACAAGCTCCCCGTTGACACTTTTCTAGGGCTCGGTATATTTTCGCGATGATCATGGGCACAATACTGAATGGTTGCCCTCCGATTCCTTCCATTAAGGTCTTAGTGACCATGGCTAGTCTGGTGTGGATTCTTGCTTTCTTCATTGGAAACACAATCAACCCTAGGAAACAGAACATGAATACAAAGACTCTTCGATGAATATGCCCTAATGATGTGATGGCAAACTCATCAGGATAGGTACGATAGGATTTGCTGTGACCGTACCTCTCGTACAAATAGTCAAAGGGGATATAGGATTCTTTTAGGCATGTCAGTTCTGGATTCTTCTTCAGACCCATCATTTTGAGGAAACCCCTGCCCTTGCAGTTTTCAGGCATCAACAAACCCGGAGTTTCCCATACTAAACCGGCCAATCCTCCTATTTCTTCTAGCAAGGGTGTCATCTCAATGTCCCTAAAGCGGAACGCAACCCTTTCGCAATCCCAAAATAATGTGGCAGCTTCTATGATTTTGTTGTTGGGTTGAACCTCCAAGAGGGAATGTAGATTCCCTAGATATTTTTGAACGAGAGTCTGGTCGCTGGAGTGAAGATCTTTCCACCAGCTTAGTAGTCTTGGGTGGATGTTGGTAACCATGTCGAATCTGGGGATTTCGTGCCTCATTATCTGCAAGACAGAAGGGTTAGACCCTATTCCCACCGGACTCGACTATTTAACATCAACAATTAGCATTAAGCATTTAGTTCTCCAAATAAATGCACAGAACGTGATGATGTCCGTTTGGGTTTAGGGAAACACAGTGGACTTTGGACAAGGCTATCTTAAAGGATCATTATGTGGACAACATAACTGATCCAGCTAGGTTTGACAACGATACATGTACAATTTAAACGGAGTAAGGTATCTATGGGGTTTTAGACTGGTACCCTTGAGCGGACAACTCAAGGGGAGAAGGTAGGAAACCGTCGACTACACCGTTGATCGACTGGTTTTACTGCAAATATGCCTTTCCGGATTTAGGGGGTAATGATATAGGAAGAGCGCAACAACTCATTATAAGCGTTGCTATGGTATTTGTTTTGCACGAATGGAATATGATGTTGAGCATGATTAATAAAAAAAACATGTTGTCACGTATTTGCATGTTTAAGAAAGCAGTAAATACAGCAGTTTTTTAACAGTAAAGCAGTAATAAAGAAAGGGAAAGTAGAAGATAAGTCAGTTTTGCTTTGTAAAAGAAATTAAATGCTTAAAGGAATTAAACAAGTATTGCACATAAAGAGATATAAATTCACAATAACAGTTTGAAATGGTAAAAAGCCTAAAGTCCCCAGCAGAGTCGCCATGCTGTCGCGCCCCCTTTTTCTCGCGAAATCGGGTTCATGACATTTGGAGGGACAACTCATTCCTTTTGGGAAATGGGTTTTGAAGAGTCGCCACCTAATGATTCATGGTGCATTAGGACACCTTATAGGGTTTAATTATAACTAAACTTGGATAACCAGAGATAGGGTAAGGGCTTTGAAATTATCCTCAGGGGAAGGTTTTAGGCACCCCTCAGGATCCACTAGTGTGGTTCCCAGCCAAACAGTTATTGTGAATTTGGGATACAATTAACATTTAAGCAAATAAGGCTCAAGTAAGAGGGGATTTCAATTCATAATGGTTTGGAAGTAAACAAATTTGAGAGAACAATCAAAGAGCTGATTTTAAATAAGGAGTTACAATTTTAAAAAAAAGAGTAAAGAATAAAAGGAAAAAGGGGGGGGGGTCCTAGGTTTATTAAAAATATGGATCACCCCACACAATGTCCGGTAATCACTCCTCAATGAGGGGCTACACGTGACATTATCGCGTGGTCATCATATCCATATCTACCCATCCCACCCCGTTAAGGTATTAAAGCGCGGATTGGTCTCGATTACTTATTGCATGCTATTACCCGTCCCAATCCTATCAGTCCCTGAGTCACTTAGGACTACTAATCCTAAAAGGGAGGGATATTAGGCTTATTTGAAGTTTCGAAGGTAAAAAATTCTAAGGCGACATATAAAACACATACTGCATGTTTGGGTAGACATATAAGCAAACAAAGGCTCAAGTATACCTCGTAAAAACAAACACATATAATAGCATGTCTTGCGCATATTGCTTAGGTCTGATTAAAAATATCAAGGACGAGGGAGAGGGGGTTGTTGAGGCAGACTAGTTTGATACATGGCTTAGATAGGAAGTCAGAATCAGACTTGCTTAATGATTGCGTCAGTTATTAATTAACAAAGGCGAAATTAGTTTTTATCGGCCCTTATCACCTAAGGCTTGCCTAAGTGTTGAAGCGAGATCCTATGAATGTGATATCTATTACTGATTCAGAAATATAGCAAAGCAACACAGTTTTAAGACAAATGATTCGGAATTCTTATAGGCATGACTTCTATGCGTTACTGATTTTAGTTCCTAGGAGCATGATATCTAACATTGACTGTGAATAAAAACGAATCAGATTTATTTAGAAACCCCTATAGGCATGATTTCTATATGTATTAGATATGCAGAAGTTAAAACACCCTATAGGCATGATTTCTATATGTAGTTTGAATATACAGAATTAAAAGTACTATAGGCATGTTTTCTAATGCCGTTTGCAGGTGCATAATTAAAAGAAGTCCTATAGACATGGTTCTACCCTTAGCATGCATAAATACCCAACCCTTTTTTCACTAGCCAGCCCCAGTGTTTATTACAAAATTATTACAGACCCAGTAATGAATTACATCGAAAAAATAAAAGAAAGAAAATTACAATCAGAGGAAGCCAGATTCCTGACTTCCTTTCTGAGTTATGGGCCAAACCACTTCAAATGCCATTTGTTTCAAATCCTTTCTCAAACTTGAGTGTGTCAGAGTTCCCTAAGGGCCTCAAAGGGACCCCGGGCAGTGCTCACACTCAAATTCCAAAACCAGAATAGGGACAAATGCAGTGTGGAAGTGCCAGCCCTCGTGTATTCAAGTTCAGAGGGAGCACATGGGTCCCAAGGCAAGACTCACATGAGGGGGGCAGAACTTAAGTCTAGGAAGATAGTGCAAGCGCAGAAACAGAGCTTTAAGAACTAAGGAAGTAAAGAAGAGGGAAAGAGGTGCTGGGAAACAGTCAGTAACACTTCAAACAAGTTGATAATTTTACGCCAAAGGGGCAGGGGGATTGGGAATCCATTGCAAGGGCCTAGTATACTTAGGCATAG
>NW_017673060.1:28903-35112 GCF_001879085.1 Nicotiana attenuata | reverse complement strand
AACTGACCCTCGCAAAATTCAAAAGAAAATATGCGACGACTATGCGGTCCGCATTTCGATTATGCGACCGCATTTCGACCGCATAACTGACTTCAATTTTAACCAACATTCTGCCTCACTCTGCGGCAGATATGCAGTCAGCATTTCGATTATGCGGCCGCATTCTGGACCGCATTTCTTGCATTTTTCTGGAAACTTATTCTTGACTTTTTAATGCATTATTCAATCCAAAAAGGTCTGCGCCGCGCAAGCTTTCTACACATTCCTAACAAGTGTTCGGAGCCGACACCACAAGATTCTGGTTTATGAGCCAAAAATTTTATGGCGCCGCGGCGAGCAAGCTCGCCGTGAAGTATATTTATGAATTGCCAACACAGGCTCCTAACTTGGCACGACGGGATCCGGGTTTTCGAGTAGGGATTTCACGGGGCCTTACAAAAGGTAGGGATCGAAGGCTCAAAGGAAAGTGTTCAAATTAGACCAAGAAACAGGGAAATCAGTAAGGTGAAACAAGGAAAAAATCAATTACTTAACACGAGTGCAATCAAAATCTCACAAGGAATGGTTTGAAATCAGTCCAGAATTGGAGGTCATTCAAAAGGGGAATTCAGCATATAAATAGAGTACATAAACATACGAGGCCAAACTATGGCAAAGAGAAGCAGCATGCTATAACAATCACATAGTCAGCAGACTGTGAACATGGAAACATGGTAGTCACCTAGGTCAACTTCGTTAACTTAGTAATAGGGTATCAGAAGCATGCAAAGGGTCAAGTAAAGGCCCTTCTGAAAAGTACATTCGAGTTTCGATGATTGCAAGAAACCAAATCACATAAAGAAACAGATGAAGCAGCTTCAGAAGCCCGAATAGGCCCTAAAGAAATTAGGGTTCTTGAAACCAATCGAATTCAAAGATGATGAACAAGTAAATCACACAACAAATATTCTCAGAACTCGAATGAACCCAAAATTAAGGTTTTTCAACACCAATCGAGTCTGGAGATGAAGCGCAAGTAAATCAAACAAATAATAACAAAAATAGATTCAGAAACCTCATAAGAAATTAAGTCCCTTAACATGCAAACTTGAGTAGAAGAATGACATAAGGAAACACAGCAAAACATATCAAATAACTTAACAGAAAACCTAATCGGAAGAAATAAAGGCTTTTGAAGGTAGAGTTTTAAAAGAAACTTTGAGAAAATGTTTAGAAGTTTAGAGCAAGCACAGATCTGAAACAAACCTAAAAGAAATGGGAAGAACCTTAAAGGCTAGGGTTTCAGAAGAACCCCAAATGGTGAGAAAGGCTTTGAAAACCATCAATCTAAGCAGGAGAGTCCAGAGTCAGACTCGAATAGCCATGGCTGGCCGGAGCAAGGTCAAAGATGACCGGAGACAATCATAAAATTGAAATCGACAAAAGTCTGGACCAAGTTTTCCCAGGATTTAGCCTTGAAACCATGATAATCGGGCATGTAGAAGCCATATGAGGTGGATATAGGCCTCCGATGACCTTGGAAGCCATTGATTTGGGAGATTTTAGGGTTGTAGCTGAGGGTAGCGGCTAGGGTTTGAGAGAGGATTGAGAAAGACAGGGGATTCAAAGGCAGCGAGGTGTGAATAATGAAGGGATTTGGGGGTCCTTTGGGCTTAATTAGGAAAGGGCCAATGTCGACCGTTGATCTAAATGATCAACAGTCAGGATTGAAAGGGTTAGGTAGGGGATCTGGGTGGGTCATTTAAATGGGTTATGGGTCGGTTTAAAAGGGGAACTGGGTCCTGGTAATTGGATTTGAATTGGGTTCAATTGGGGTGCCAAATCAGGATAGAATTGAAATAAAAATGGGCTAACGTTTCAATAGCCACTTTTCCCTATTCGATTTATAAAAATAGCAAAATAACTTTTGGAAATAAATTAGAGGTACTAAAAGGATTAATAGTACATAATTATCAAATTAAAAAATACTGGGCTTAATTTTTATAGACATAAACGTAATTAAATCTAACAGAGGCTAATATTGCAATTATATACAATTTAGCTTTAAAAATGCTAAACAAATTTGTAAAAATATGTATAAATTATCTTAGCTATATTTTAGCATAAATATGAGAATCCAAAACTAAATCACCAAAATAATAATTTTGGTGGTAATTATTGGGTTTCTCTGAATACAATAGGGCAATAAATTGATTAAAAAAAATCTTTAAAAATTAAGGAAAAATAGTAAAGCATTTGGACATACTTATATATGCACATATATGCTATTTTAAAAGTATTTTGCATTTTAGAAAATATATAGGGAAAAATTGGGTATCAACAGCTGCCCCTCTTTACCCAGGAAGGATGAAAGAGTTGTCCGGTAAAGATACGATGG
Organism: Nicotiana attenuata; assembly: GCF_001879085.1. Taxonomy (NCBI): domain Eukaryota; kingdom Viridiplantae; phylum Streptophyta; class Magnoliopsida; order Solanales; family Solanaceae; genus Nicotiana; species Nicotiana attenuata. Next base: position 32,735 of record NW_017673060.1, on the reverse strand, counting down.
CCAATTTTGACCGAGCGAAACAGTTTGAAGAAGATTTAGGCCGTACCCTGGCTTCTGAGCTGCCTATATATCCTTGGTTTTTGCGAGAATTAGGCCATATGTAGTTCAGGATCCGTTGGCGGAATATGCTGATGGAGACTTTTCAAGAGCGAACGCAATATCTAGGGTCGAGTGCGTGGCAGGTTTAGGTTTGATATGGCTGCGGGAACCGGAGCGGGACCGCTCTTGCCGAGATGGCCGTTGCTCGTCGGTTTACCTGCAAATAAGCAATACAAGCATATATGGTGCGTAAATTTAAACATGATGCAAATTCCCGTCGGACCATGAAGGTTGTCTTCAGACGGTTAGAATGATGTCCTTAGACCATGATGTCCTAGGCCATGCAGCATAGAATAAAGGATTCGCAGGCCATGAAATGATGCTCTCGGGCTATGAGGATGATGCCTCCTAACCATGATGCTTTTGAATAATGATATGCACAAGATAAAAGGGATCCTCGGGCCATGGCATAGTGTTCTCGAGCTATGCAAATGGTGCCTCTGAACAATGACGCCTTTGGATAATTTGGCGATCTTTCAGCCCATGAGATGCAGTATTTGGCGATCTTTCAGCCCATGAGATGCAGTATTCGGCGATCTTTCAGCCCATGAGATGTAGTATGAGGCGATCTTTCAGCCATGAAGAATGTAAATAAGGTGGCGATTTTTCAGCCATGCAATGTAGTATGAGGCGATCTTTCATCCATGCAGAATGTGAATAATGTGGCGATCTTTCAGCCATGCAAATGCAAATAATGTGGTGATCTTTCAGCCATGCACAATGTAGTATGAGGCGATCTTTCGGCTATGCAATGTAGATAATGTGGCGATCTTTCAGCCATGCAATGTAGTATGAGGCAATCTTTCAGCCATGCAGAATATAGTATGAGGCGATCTTTTAGCCATGCAGAATGTAAATAAGGTGGCGATCTTTCAGCCATGCAAAGTAGTATGAGGTGATCTTTCATCCATGTAGAATGTAAATAATGTGGCGATCTTTTAGCCATGCAGAATATAAATAATGTGGCGATCTTCAGCCATGCAGAATGTAAATGGAGGTAGAGCTTAACCTCGGAAGGCAGAATGGTAGCCTTATGCAATCCAGGAATTGCAGAGGGAGACAACGTTTAGTCTCGAAAGGCAGAATGGTAGCCTAATGCAATGCAGGAAATGCAGAGGGAGACAACATTTAGTCTCGGAAGGCAGAATGGTAGCCTTATGCAAGAAATAAAAGGGGAAATGGTAATAGAGTTTTCTTAGCTGATAGTAGATTGCGGTATCGCGATTGCTGGGGATATCGTGACATACGAATGCCACTGCTGCGTGTGGATAGCAAATGTTGGCAAGTGCAACAGTTCTGAGAGTTGTATTCCTGAGCAATGTTCGTCTCGTGAGTGTATAGTATGTCAGATGCCTTCGTAATCCAAGTGCCTGCATCCAAAGAAAAATCGTGAGTTTTGTAAAGGGGGAGGTTAGTTCGTATCTCCGCTGGCTCTGCTTGACATATTTGGCTTTGATCCGGTGATACTGTATGCATCATTGGGGTAACGTTGCTAAACAAGGCAATTTCAGCAATAAACATGCATGATTTAGTAAAAACATAACATAAGCACATTAATAATAATAGTTTTTCTTTAGATGAACCGACGACTACGACGTGGTTCAAGACATTGCAACCCTCTTTGCTACGGAATTTTGAGGGTCCTCCTCAAAATTCTGCCCCAGTTTACTGGGTTGATGCTTCCGACTGCTGCTAGCGATGATCGGCTGAAATCACTTCGGAATTTTGAGGGTCCCCCTCAAAATTCTGTCCCAGTTTCCAATTGCCGGGGGGGGGGGGGGGAATGAAAATTTTATTGAATTGTGACCGAACCCATAAGGCTGCCTACGTATCCCCTCTTAAACGGGAATCAGGTCAGACGTAGTTCAATCTACATCACATAAGGAAAGCATAAAGATTACACATAGTAACGCTTGACTTCATCTGAATTAATCGACTTCGGCCAAACTTCTCCGTCCATTTCTGCAAGTATGAGGGCTCCTCCTGTCAGAACCCGATGAACTATGTATGGGCCCTACCAGTTGGGAGAGAACTTCCCTTTGGCTTTACCTTGATGCAGGAAAATTTTCTTTAACACCCACTGCCCTGGTGTGAACTGTCTCGGCTTGACTCTTTTGTTGAAGGCTCTGGACATTCTGTTCTGATATAGTTGACCATGGCAAACTGCATTCATTCTCTTTCCATCTATAAGAGCTAGCTGCTCGTAACGTCTCTTCACCCATTCTGCATCGTCGAGCTCTGCTTCCTGTATGATTCTGAAGGAAGGAATTTCCACCTCGGCGGGGGTGACGACTTCTGTACCATAAACCAGCATATAGGGGGTTGCCCCAGTTGATGTGCGGACTGTGGTGCGATACCCCAATAAAGCAAAATGATAGCTTCTCGTGCCATTGCTTATGCTTCTCTATCATTTTCCTTAGTATTTTCTTGATATTCTTATTGGCGGCTTCTACAGCCCCGTTCATTTGAGGTCTGTAGGCTGTAGAGTTCTTGTGTCTGATCTTGAAAGTTTCACACATGGATCTCATCAAGTCGCCGTTGAGATTGGAACCGTTATCAGTAATGATTGACTCTGGAATCCCGAATCGGCAAATGATGCGGTCGGAGACAAAGTCTGCCACAACTTTCTTAGTTACTGTTCTGTAAGATGCTGCTTCGACCCCACTTGGTGAAGTAGTCAATTGCACTAGGATGAATCCGTGCCCGTTGGAAGCGGCAGGCTCGATTGGTCCAATAACATCCATTCCCCAAGCGGCAAACGGCCACGGTGAGCTTGTTGCATTGTGCTCATTTGGAGGCACCTTTATCATGTCCGCATGTATCTAGCAACGGTGGCATTTCCGGACATACTGGATGCAGTCTGTCTCCATAGTCATCCAAAGTTAACTAGCTCGGAGTATCTTCTTTGCTAAGACAAAACCGTTCATATGTGGACCGCAGGTCCCAGCGTGGATTTCCTCCAGTAGCTTGGATGCTTCCTCTGCGTCGATACACCTTAGTAGTCCCAGATCGGGAGTCCTCCTATATAGGATTCCTCCGTTGTGAAAGAAATTGTTGGACAGCCTCCGAAGTGTACGTTTCTGAATAGGATTTGCAAGTTCTAGGTATTCTCCTTTTGTCAAATATTCCTTGATATCCTGAATCCAAGGTTTTCCGTCTGCTTCTTCTTCGACGTGGGCACAGTAGGCTGGCTGATCATGGATATTTATTGGAATGGGATCAATGAAGTTCTTATCGAGATGCTGTATCATGGATGACAGGGTAGCCAATGCATCGGCGAATTCATTCTGGATTCTGGGAACATGTCAAAATTCTGTCTTTGTGAACCTCTTCCTCAACTCCTGTACATGATGCAGATATGGGAGTATCTTAGAGTTCTTGGTTGCCCATTCTTCTCGGAACTGATGTATGAGTAAGTTTGAATCTCCAATCATTAAAGATTCGGTTGGGGAATGAAGGAAATACCTTGAAAAAAAGAGATTTGAAATTAAGATGCTCAACTAGTATTTGATAAAATGCTCAAATGAGTTGAAACCATGAATACCTTTCTAATTTGTGTTCAATTTTGTCATGTCTCATAGTAGATTGGAATTGCTAGAATTTTCGGAACGTTGTAGTAACTTATGGAAAGCATAAACGAGGTATGTATGGCTAACATTAACCTTTTAAAATCACCTTGTTGTGTACGATATTGGTATGTGTTATTTAGGAGTAATGTATTGAGTCTGTGGAT
>NW_017673060.1:22944-27610 GCF_001879085.1 Nicotiana attenuata | reverse complement strand
TATCTCATTGGGTTCCCATATCACTTCAAGTTCATCAAGGGTTGATAGCGTGTCGCAATTACTGAAATTGAATGATCTCTTTCCGATAATGGATTATCTACACTTGTGCTAGTCCAACGATCTGCTTATCAGTCTCAGTCTCGCCTATTGGTTTCGGGTTGGCCAAGGAGAAATACACCTAGTAACACATTCATATGTCAAAGCCTTTCTATCGGTCAAGTCTTATAGCATCTCCCAATATGGCCTGTAATAGCAGGTTGTGTAAACGTGTGTTGTAGTGCTTCATTATGAAGTTGAGTTGCTAAACATAATTGGATTATTTTGAATTCTAGAGCTATACATCACATGACTTCATACAGAGATCTTCTTTCAGAAAATGTGGCTTCTCGTAATCGCTTTATATTACCACCCTTCCTAGTGGATACAATGTAAAGGTTACTTCCATAAGGCTCTTTTACTTTCTTTTCATTTGTCTTGCATGGTGTGTTGTTTACCCGTAATCTTCAACGCGATATTATCTCAATGTCTTGACTAGTCATCCAAATATGCGATTCGATTCAATTCACCTCATTTTTATACTCTACAAGTACCCCTTTTCTAAAAGGACACTGAAAGTGGGTAAATCCCCCTTTACTATGGACTTCTAATATCTTCAACTTAGTTTAAGCTTGTTGGTTCAAAATGGTGCTCATTAGTTTTGCTACACTACTATCTATTCCATCTGATAACTCTCATTGTAAAATTCATTTACGTTTCATGGCATCAAAGAGGAAGTCTTGTAACATTAAGGAAGGGGACATATTCCTTTAGTTGGAATAAATAAATATTGCTGGTATTCTTTGTAGATGTTCTTCTAACAACCATTTACCTGCTCTGCTTATCCATGTGACTAGATAACCCAGGTTACTTCTCCTCGATAAATGCATTAAGACGTCTCATTCTATCAAACTTATCCATGTGGGCACTTTGAGGTCTTGTTTTATACCAACTTGTAATGGTTTTAAGTACTTTCTTGCCATTGTTATCGATCTTCTAAGGCTACGAGGGCTTGTCTCATGGGTTTCAAAAGAAATGATTTTCCTTTAAGCTCAGGCTGAAATTGCCCTGATTTCAAACCAAAGTGCGTCCCCTTTTTCCAAAGTCTTAAATGGGTTGGAATGGATGGGTTACGTGACTTTCTTCTCACTCGGCTTCTAGAATAATTGACTATATCATTGTCATGAGAGGGGAATTTTGCTACCCTTGGTATTACACCTCCTTGGGTGAATAGGAGTGCCATTTGTCTGTCTCCCCGGAGCATCATGTTAACCATTAGAATGCCTCTAACCAGTACATAATTTCATCCCAACAGTTAGATGTCCGAGCTATGTGGTTTTACTCGTGAAAGGGGTGAGATTAGATGCCTTCAGATTTTCGCACATATCATGAGGATATTGACTTGGAAAACAAGTTGTCATACCTTTAGTTCTCTCATATAGGGTCAAATGTCAGGGAGGGTTAAGCTGTTTGATTTATGATAATCTCATATGTGTTTTAACTTCATTTTCATCCTCACGGGCTTACGGAATAGATTCCTTGTGTCAGCTAACGTCAGGAGTGTAATTCCACTTCATGTATTTTGAATCCCATATCGCATTCAACGTACGAGAGCATGAATTGATTTTCATTTCACCCTAGGAAACGACTGGGTCATGTACTTGAATATTCCTCCTTAATGATTCCTATTGCCAATGTACTACTTATCCATATGCCTCATTTGTGTAATAATTGACGTCGTCATAGTGATTAACCATGTCAGCGTTGTTAGTTGTAACTTTCGTATCCCTTAGCATATAACCTCAAAAAGTAATGTACTCAGCGCATTAATGGATTCTTGAATAACTCCAGCCTGATCTTGAACTGTGTTGTTCCTAATTGTATTATATCCATTGGGTATTGTGAGTTCGTACGAGTCAAAGATGAAGCTTCACAGTGTGATCACACATATATTTGATAGGTAATTTTATGGTCAATTTATGATAGCACATCTTAGAGTAATTGTCGAAGGTCATCAAGGGTTTAGTGTGAGTGTTCGCCTAGAGATTTAGAGTTTGGAGGGCGAGCAGGCTATTCTCAATATTTTCCCCTGAAGATGTTATGTGAGTTGATAATAAAGGTTGCATAAGTGTATTCCACATTAGGTCGCACTAGGAGTATGAAGTGTCCCCATAGTTGTTCGCCATATATTTTGTGGGTTCAGAAGTCTATGTCTAAGAAAGTATGTGGAGATCAATTGTGTATCATTCCGGTGGAAATTATTGAAGGTGAAGTTAGTGGATAGTTAGCTTATGCGAGATATCGACTTGTTATCCTTGTTAAGTAAGTTTAGGGGTCGAAATTGCTCCCGCGAATGTGTTCTGGCGAAGTCTGTAGATATAAGAGGCCATTAATGGCCGAGAGTGTTGTGGAAATAAAATATTTTCTCTTGATTGCATAGCAGTTGGTTTTGATTTGAAAGGTACCTTCTAGGTGATATGATTTAAAAATGTGCAGTCCATGCCCAGGTATCATCGTGATAGAGTAGTGTTTGTAATGCTGAGGTTCTTGTCATTGATATATACATTATGGTGCTTTGTCGAGTTGTGGATGTGTTTTTAGGATGATTTTGGTGGTTCTCTGGCAGGTGGATAGGCCTAGTTACAAAGGAGAGTCTGCCGAAATTTCTGAAAAACATAGGAGTTAGTCAAAATTTAGGGCCTTCAGGTAGGGGAGAAGAGAGATTTATTATATTAAGCGTATAAGTAGGACTCTAATCCTCATTCGAGGACGAATGATCCTAAGTGGGGGAGAATGTAAGGCCCCGGAAAATTTCGCTAAGTAACCTAGGATCTTGTGGTGCCACGTAGGCTTATAATATTTTTATGTGCTATTAACATGGTGTACATCAATTGGATTTGGTAAATATGTGTATAAGTCTTACATAAAGTAATTTGGGGTCCAAGAAAAGGCCTAAGTCTAAGAAAAATTGGAAAAGTTAATAATAGGCTAAAATTCCAAATGAGCTTGCACTAGTCCATAATTTGAACGAGCTTATCTAAATATGTATAAGGTTTTATGAGATGAATAACCTATCAAATGAAAGGTCTTAGAGTCTAGTTTCCAACGCTTCAAACCGTTCGAGATTAGGACATTCCTACGCAAAGTCATGATCAAATTACCAAAGGCTGGAAAATGCGATCCTGTGTCAAATTTGCGATCGCAAAACCCGTCGCATTTCTGACTTTGCGATCGCATTTCTTTCGCAAACCGGGCCAGTGTAGCCCAGTTTTAGGCGCCGATTTTGCGTTGCATTATGCGGCCAGCATTCTTGTTTTGCGGTCCATTTTGCGATAGCAAACCCGACTTCGGAGGGTTAATTTTCCTATTTTTATAACCCGACTCCATTTTAATATATAGGCTTTGGGGTTCATTTTGGGGTCCGTTCTTACTAATGTTAGAGAGAGATGAGAGCATATAGAGAGAGAAAGGAGAGGTCTAGCTTCATAATCATCCAAACCTTGCATCAACCTTCAAGAATCAAAGAGCCCAATCATAAGTTCTTCATCGAAGAGGTAAGATTCTATACATTAGGCTTTAATTTCGAGTTTGGGGTATGAGATGGGGTATTGAGGTATGATTCTTGGGTGTAATACTATTATGTATCCATGCATGTATAAATTAGGCTTGTGGGAAGATTGTTTAACATAAATAAGTAAATATTTGGTTCGGGGATGAAGGAAAAACCTTGAAAAAAGAGATTTGAAATTAAGATGCTCAACTAGTATTTGATCAAATGCTCGAAAGAGCTAAAACCATGAATACCTTTCGAATTTGCATTCAATTTTATTATGTCATAGTAGATTGGAATTGCTAGAATTTCCGGAACGTTGTAGTAAATTAAGGAAAGCTTAAATGAGGTATGTATGGCTAACTTTGACCTTTGTAAAATCACCTTTTTGGTGTACGAATATTTGGTATGTGATATCTACGTGGATTATGTGTGAAATTCTTGTGATTGGTATGATTTGAGTGTTCATGGTTAAGTCTCCCGATATAATGGTGTAAGTAATTGGCAATAAATCGATGGGTGATTGTGAAAGTGTTCTGTGGTGAGAGCTGAGAAACAAATGATGGAAGAAAATCGTAAATGATGCAATTGGAACAATTGTGGTAATAACATATATGGCTTGTCGTTGGCAATTATTGTTGTGACATAAAATGCTTATGAGTTGTTGAATATGATGGAAATTGTATTATTGGTTATGGAAATTCTTTGTGAATTGTTGTTGTACTTCATGAGAATTGTAGTTGTACTTCTTGAGAATTGTTGTTGTTGTTCTTTGTGAAGTGTTGTTGTTGTTGTTGTGTTGTTTGTGAATTGTGATTGTTCGGTGGGATCGGGTTGCGCGCCGCAACACGAAGTAATAAGGTGTGGGTTTTGGTGATAAGGGTGGCCGAGGTAATAAGGGTGGAAAATGATCGAAATCACTATTGAAATGAAAATATGAGAAAGCTGTGAAATCATTGATGTGAAAATATTGAAGGGAAAATGGAGAGATTGTAAACTTGTTTGGCTTTATTGTTTCCTTTCATGTGTATTTGATTGTTCATTCCATTACTACTTGTTACTTGTGTATGGTTTGAGTTT
>NW_017673060.1:6860-9486 GCF_001879085.1 Nicotiana attenuata | reverse complement strand
ACGAACCTATGTAAATATGTATTTTGTATGTTGGGCGATGTAAGTTGTAAACCTCATTAAGTAACCATGTATGTTTTGTAAAAAGGTGTTTTAATTATAAATGGCTAATTCCTTGATTAATGAGCAATGAAAATACGGGGTAACACGTGGGATTGGAAAGGCACCCAGGTCCGCTTCACTGGGGCTACCCGGTCGGGCGCCGGTCATGTCCCTCGGTTTAGGGCGTGACAGATATCAAGTCACCCTCTGCCAAATTCATCCGTCATTCAGGCGTATCGTTTACATGACCAGGTATTATGCGAATATGATTAAGGGGATGCCCTTCACCCTTGACCATTTGATCAGAATGTATAGTCCCCGACTTCTTCGTGGGGGCCTGATTAAGCTTCGCTGCGGGGCCTCGAGGGCCCTCTTCGCTTGTACCGACGAGGTTAGGAATGTGGGGTGGATGAGCCGTTTCGTCCGAGATAGGACTTTAGACTTGATCCCCGCAGAGAGGATGTCGTTCCCCGAAAGATGGAACATGAAGCGTAAGTAGACATACTTAATTAACTGGTCGTTTCTTTGTTTCGGATGCATTTCCTCATGAACCGAGAATTGTTCTTCCTAATCTAATCCGATCATCCTAAAAACCAAAACCAATGATTTACATAAGTCATATTACATCCTACGGGGCTAGTCATGCCCGAGAACTGGCGAGCGGAGTGGAAAAGCTCAAAACGACCGGTCAGGTCATTACCCGCAGTTATGTTAGTGTTAATTTACTTGACTATCATTCGTTAGTATATGTGTTCCACTTTATTGTCTCTACTATTTGTAATTGGATTTTTCCCTAGCGTTGATATTACTTTGTTACTGTTATCTTGGCAGTTCATTATCATATCCCGTTCAATTTATTTGACTAGTAGGTGTCTTGATTTTTCCTCGTCACTACCCCACCGAGGTTAGTCTTGATACTTACTAGGAACCGTCGTGTTGTGCTCATACTACGCTTCTGTACATTTTTTTTGTACAGGTCCATGTATTTGATCGGTAGTGGTTGTACGGATCGTCGGGGTGGAGACTGAAGATAAACCTGCTACTACGTTCGCTGAACTCGGAGCCCCTTTCATTTGTATTTGCTTTCATTAGTTCCTTCTCTTACTGGAACAGTGTTATATTCATTTTGTATAACTACTCTTAGGAAGTCTTATGACTTGTACTACCGGTTTTGGGGATTGTAATTGTTTAAAGATTATCTAATTTGATGTTAGTAAATATCAATGTTATTTCTGTAAAAGCTAGGCCAGACCCCACTTGTGGGATTATACTGGGTCGTTGTTCTGTTAAATCTAGGCTTACCTAGTTTAGAGACTAGGTGCTATCACGACTCATTTGGAGGGGTATTGGGTCGTGACAATTTGGTAGCAGAGCTCTAGGTTCATAGGTGCTACAAGTCATAAGCAGGTTTAGTAGAGTCTTGCGGATCGGTACGGGGACATCTGCACTTATCTTCGAGAGGCTACAAAATGATTAGGAAATTCCACTTCTTTCATTCCTTATCGTGGGATATTGATTCAGCTCGAAGTATATAACTTATGTTTCTTTACATCCACTCATGTATGATATTACACTCTCAGTGTCCGCTATGCGCCAGTGCTTCGTGATGCTACAGACGGGCTACGAGGGAGTCGGGGATGCTCATTCATCGCCAAAATGTGTTGTCCAGACTGAAGATATAGAGATATTGAGAGACTATTCGCTTGATCATATGGAGGCGTAGCGGTTCCCGACATTTGGTTGATGAGTGCAAGCTTGAGAAGTTTCATTGGTTGGCTAGTAGTTGAGTTTGTGGTGAGGTCACGAGGTGGGTGTTTACTGGGGATAATTGGTGGTATTGGAGTACCTTGTGATTTGTGTTGTACGAGCTGTAAAGGTTAGTTTTACGGATCATCGGATGATGTTTTCTATGGCTTCGCGCCAAGTGGAGGAGCCCACTAGCGGCCGCTCAGATTACAGAGTCAGATTTTCATCAGTTTAGCCTGAGGTATGGGTATATGTGGTATTGGTAGGTTCCCGAGTTTTGTTTATGACTAAGGTCTGAAATCTTGTGTGGGATGATGTTGGGGCTTACTGTGTTTCTGCGTCATGAATGAATCTACATTTCAGTATCAAGGGGAGTCGGAGAAACAACCTTAGATTCAAAGAAGGTCTATTCAGCGTGGGTATCGTGGTTGCGGCAGAACAGGGTGCTTCAGAGGTAATGCGATGGTTTCTGAGCTTCTGGGCTACGTGGTTCGTGTTTGGATCATATGCATTTGGGGCTTTGATTGGATTTATTGCATATCGACTATCCTAAGAAATGGGTCAGTTTAACAGTGTTGGGTCAACATAGTAATGGAAGTAATTGGTCATTTTGAATGGGGATCCTCTCCGGCATATGTGGAAGTATTCTTGGATTGGATGGTTTGTGTGACTCAATTGAGTTGGGGAGGTGCATTCTTGATGGCTTAGATGTGTGCAGGCGGATCTCGGGGAGTTCTCGATGGTTTGGGCAATGACTTAAGTAGGTTGGCTGCTATGGACGTACGGAATATGTTGTACATTGTGGATTTTTTCCTGAATAGGTATCAGAAATTATAGGGTG
>NW_017673060.1:5516-6502 GCF_001879085.1 Nicotiana attenuata | reverse complement strand
CGTCCTTCTCTCGGACCTTCTCAAACGCCTAAGCCTCGACCCATTTGGAAAAACAATCGATCATGAGTAGTATGTATTGGGCCTTACCGGGCGCCTATGGCAATACTAATTAAACCTAAATGACAATTGACACAATTAATTAAAAATAAATTAACAGTAAAAACTACTATCAAAAAAAATTAAAAGTGCAAATTAAACTATTTTTTGTGATTTTTCCTTTTTATAAAATAACTTAATTGCTTAATTAATCCTAACATGTCAAATTAAATCCTAAATATATATTTTGTATTTTTTCATTAATTAAAATGCACAGACAAATGCAAACAATTATCAGAAAATGCCAATAAATCCATAAAATTACAAATGAAAAGAAATTTATTTTCTTGAATTTATGGGAGTAATTCATATACGGCAAAAATCATGTGCTCACAGCTGCCCCTCTTTGCTCGGAAACACGAAGAGTTTTCGTGCAAAGATAAAGTGAGCGGATACGAGCGATTTTTGCCCGTTTGAATACTCCGTGGGAAGCATTTTTGAAAGAGTTGACCGCACCCTGCTTCCGAGGTTGCCTACATATCCTTGGCTATAAAGGAATCAGGTCAGTGTAGTTCGGGAAGTTTTGGTAGCTGGGACTACCATGAAGCTGTGATTTCACCGTTGCTGCTGCTACTGCTTACTGAACCCCTTAACTACACCATGTCAACATAAAAAGAAGCTAGACTAGACTATGATCTATGCATTACAAAAATCCTATCTATATCTTCAAACTTCCTCTTGTGGTTCTTGTTGCCTTGTTAACTTGTATTCTCCCGGTGAAATCCCTTTGTTGCCGACTTGAATTGTACTCTGAGATATTTTCCTTTTCTCCAGGTGGACGCCTGATTGCTGAACTCGAACTGTATTTTGATATGCTTTCCCTTTCTCCAGGTGGACGCCTGACTGCTGAACTTGAACTGTATTTTCGAGATCGCTTTCCCGTTTCGTCC
>NW_017673060.1:0-2388 GCF_001879085.1 Nicotiana attenuata | reverse complement strand
AATGCTCCGCTTATCCAATCTGATTCACAATCCTTATTCGACTTGTAGTGCCCGAAGGGTGTTCACCATCAAGCCTCTCTCATTTTGGTCTTTCTCTCAACTCACCGTCGCCTCAAGGTGCCCGTGAAAGTTTTCACCAATAAGACTCTCTCATTTTGATTTCTCTCAGCTCCCGTCGCCTTACGGTGCCCGTGAGGATTTTCACCAATAAGACTCTCTCATTTTCATTTCTTTGTTCAGAACGGAGTGTTGCCCCTGATATGAATCACCTCCACTTGCTCGACTTGGCGTCTCTCGAAGACTGATCAGAAGGTCTTTCTTTGGATTGTAACGTGGGCTTTTGGATAAGGTTAGAAAGAAAGGGCATCAAAGGCTCAAAACAATTCAAATGGGTTCAAAATTCAAACTTTCGGAATCAGATTTCTTACAATAATCACAACTTCTGCCCCAGTTTCTTTGCTTGGGGACTTTTGGATCTTTATTTTGATGGGACCGAACTGTGAGGTTGCCTACGTATACTTAAAAGGAATCAGGTCAAACGTAGTTCATGTCATAGGAATTACTTTGTTTGTTGTGATTTTTCTTTTCTTTTTCTTTCCTCTTCTTTTTTTGTTGTTTTTTTTCTTTTTTTGTTGTTGTTTTTCTTCTCTTTTTCTCCTTCTTTTTTTTTTCTCTTTTCTCTTTTTCCTTTACTTATCTTTTGCGCTTGCGTTTCTGAACTTTGCTACTGATTCCAAAAGAGGGGTATGAAAGGGATTAAATAAGGCTCAAAAGGGGGTAACGAAGGATAAAGTGTCTAGATAGCAGAACAAAATGCCTTCGTCATTCCAATCTTCAAAACATGCCAAATACGAACAACCAAATTAAACCAACCAGAGAAACCGTACGTAATATCTTTTGATTGCACCAGAATTGATAGCCATATCCGCACATTTGCCTTCTCCATTTGTTAACTACAAAGCACCATTGGACAACACTCTCGTTACCACGAACGGCCCCTGCCAATTTGGGGCAGATTTGCCTTTAGCTTCAACCCGATGCGGCATGATGTATTTCAACAGGGTTTCTTTATGTTCTATATGCTCCAGTTTCACACAACTCGGGCTTGAAGTGATCTCAAAATGCCTTTGCTTATTTCCCTCAAATGTCCATATCATCTTCCAAATTGCTTCAAGATCAAACTAAATTTTTTTTTAAAAGAAAAAAACAGGCTGAGAATTAAGCGTGCATGTCATGTCGCTAGGGTCAACAGGAAAAGGACTATAAAAGGAAAAGAAAACTAACAAAAATGACTAGAAATAACAAAAAATAGAAAGTTGCATTAGACAGATGGTGAAAGGGTTTGAACAACAAAACAAGCAAAATGAACTGGGGTTACAACCCTGGAACTAACCTAGTCAACACTAAACGAGCTACTACGACTAAACAAACTAAGCAAAATAAAAGGATAGAAGGGTTTGAGTCATAAGACAATATCCGGATTGCAAACTTGAAAATAATCCGGACAACAGAAATGACAACAAAATAAACCACCAAAACTCCTCTCCGGCTAACCATGAAATGGAGCGTCTTTCCAATTACCAAACACGGTATCTTAGCCACTGAGTTCCGCATCAATATTGCTAGGACCTTCACAAGTCTCCATCACACTGTTCTTAACAAATTGCTTTTGGGTTCCCTTTGCCTGCTCGTTCTTAGGATCAACCTCTGATAGCGCTGAAAGCTTCGTAGCACATGGACCTCCGAGTATCTCAGAAGAATTCTCATATTCCTTTTCAAAATAAATCATACCCACCATATGCGTCTCATTATGCACAGGAGATGGACTTTGGCTAGTGTCTGCTGCATCTGGATTTTGCACGACAATGTCACCTGCGTCAATAAGCTTCTGAATTGCTCTTTATGTTTGAAAGTTTCCCATATGAAGGGTATCATGCGATTAGGAAATAAGGGAAAATTAAGTCCGAGGTATGTCAGACCATACAGAATGATTCAGAGGATTGGTCAGGTGGCATATAAACTCGAGCTACCACCCGAGATGTCATTGGTACACCCGATCTTTCATGTGTCTATGTTGAGGAAGGTAGTGGGAGATCCTTCCACCATTGTGCCAGTTGAGACCATTGAGGTTAATGAAGAGCTATCGTATGAAGAGGTTCCAGTTGCCATTCTTGATAGGCAGGTTCGAAAATTGAGAAATAAGGAAATTGCATCCGCAAAAGTATTATGGCGGAACCAGCAAGTTGAGGAAGCTACTTGGGAAGCCGAGGATGAAATAAAAAATAAGTATCCGCATTTGTTTGAATAGTTATGTAACAGCTTTAATGCTTTTAGCTCATATGAACTCTTATCTTTTGGCTTGATCTATGTAAAACCGTCCCCGTTCTT